>NW_023307401.1:0-3998 GCF_011077185.1 Oxyura jamaicensis
AGTAGGTGGCGGTGTCCTCGGCCTTGAGGCTGTTCATCTGCAGGGTGAGCGTGCTCTGCCCGTTGTTCCTGGAGATGGTGAAGCATCCCTGCACCTCCGGCACGTAGTACGCGCTACCATAGCTGTGAATACCCGCGACCCACTCGAGCGCCTTCCCAGGGGCCTGTCACACCCAGTTCATTGTATAGCTGCTGAAGGTGAAGCCGGAGCCCTTGCAGACCAGGGTCAGGGACCCCCCGGGCTTCACCAGGCCCCCTCCGGTCTCATCCAAAATCTCGGCTGACCGCAGCCCTGGGGAGGAAGGACAGAGAGCAGTGTTAGAAGCCCACAAGGTCCCTGACCCAGGTCTGCATGGGCTCCGGATACACCTTCAGCAGCTACCAAATGGGATGGATGCGACAGGCGCCCGGGAAGGGGCTCGAGGTGGTCGCAGTTATTAGCAGCATTGGTGGTAGCCCATGGTACTTGCCGGCGGTGGAGGGACGCTTCACCATCTCCAGGACCAACGGGCAGAGCACGGTCACCCTGCAGATGAACAGCCTCAAGGCCGAGGACACCGCCACCTACTACTGCGCGAGAGCTTCTGGTGGTTGGAGTGGTGCTGAGAATATTGATGGTGCTGCTGGTTGGGGTGCTGGTCGTGATGATGGTGTTGGGGAGGTTGATACCCTCAGCCATCAGCATTGCAATGAAATAATTCAGTGCACGAAATTAATGAATGCTGGGCAGGGAAGAAGCCAGCAAGGAAACACGATGAGTGCTCCTGAAATGGAGTGCGGAAATAATTCCATGTGCCCAATTAATGAGCTCCGTTGCAGAAAATGTAATGAAGTAATGCAAGGCAATGAAATACCCCAAGGAGGAAACGTGATTAACACCCCTGGGGGCACCTTCAATTGCACCCCGCTCCAGGATCCCCACAGAACCCGGTGCCCCCTTCCCCTGCCCACCACGATTCCTCGGCCTCACACCTTTACACTCCTCCTCCTCCTCCTCCTCCTGGCCGCCGTCCCAGGTAGGGCCTGGTCCTGCGGAGGCTGCCGGCGGCCCCGGCTCCCCACGGCCGTGCGGGGGCCCGTGCCGTGCGGCTGAGCCCACCGCTCTCTGTCCTTCCTCCCCAGGGCTGCGGGCGGCCACGTTGGACGAGACCGGAGGGGGCCGGGTGAAGCCCGGGGGGTCCCTGACCCTGGTCTGCAAGGGCTCCGGCTTCACCTTCGGCGACTACGACATGATGTGGGTGCAACAGGCGCCCAAGAAGGGGCTTGAGTGGGTCGCTACTATTAGCAGCAGTGGTAGTAGCACAGGTTACACGTCAGTGGTCAAGGGACGCTTCACCATCTCCAGGAACAACGGGCAGAGCACGCTCACCCTGCAGATGAACAGCCTCAAGGCCGAGGACACCGCCACCTACTACTGCGCGAAAACTGATGGTAGTGGTGGTGGTTATGGTTATGCTTATGAGATTGGTGGTGCTGCTGACATTGTTCATGGCCCAGGGACAGGTCCTGACACAACTCACCCCACCCACCAGCAGGTTCTCCACCCGCAGCTCTTCTCACACACCACTGGGCTCTGCGGTGGTCGCTCCTGAGGCTTCTCACCCATGAAGCCCTCAGGATGATGGATGTCGCCCTGGGATTCTGCAAGGGTTGGGCCATCAAGGGCTGAGGTCCTGCTGGAGAACCTTCTGGCGGATGGGCTGCATGGGCAGAGGGTGAGGGAGGTTGACTAATGGATGAAGGGCGGTCAAAAAAAAAAAAGAAAATGCAATGGTGATGGTGGTGGAGAGCCCAAAATCCATGTCCAAGGCCCTTCCCTCTGCTCTGCACGAGGCCATCAGCCTCACCACGAGCACCACCAATCCAATAATCACCACCACTCCAAGCAGTAGTAGGTGGCGGTGTCTTCGGCCTTGAGGCTGTTCATCTGCAGGGTGGCCGTGCTCTGCCCGTTGTTCCTGGAGATGGTGAAGCGTCCCTGCACCGCCGGCAAGTACTCTGTTAAACTACCAAGGTTGCTAATATCTGCGACGAACTCGAGCCCCTTCCCTGGTGCCTGTCGCACCCAAAGCATGTAGTAGCTGCTGAAGGTGTATCCGGAGGCCTTGCAGACCAGGGTCAGGGACCCTCCGGGCTTCACACGGCCCCCTCCGGACTTGTCCAACGTGGCGGCCGCCCGCAGCCCTGGGGAGGAAGGACAGAGAGCGGTGGGCTCAGCCGCACTCATGTTGACCTTGGTTATAGCGCCTTCACCCTCCTCCTCCTCCTCCTCCTGGCCGCCGTCCCAGGTAGGGCCTGGTCCTGCGGAGGCTGCCGGTGGCCCCGGCTCCCCATGGCCGTGCGGGGGCCCGTGCCGTGCGGCTGAGCCCACCGCTCTCTGTCCTTCCTCCCCAGGGCTGCGGGCGGCCACGTTGGACGAGTCCGGAGGGGGCCGTGTGAAGCCCGGGGGGTCCCTGACCCTGGTCTGCAAGGGCTCCGGATACACCTTCAGCAGCTACACCATGTTTTGGGTGCGACAGGCACCAGGGAAGGGGCTCGAGTGGGTTGCGGGTATTAGCTACAGTGGTGGTACCACAAGATACGCGTCGGCGGTGCAGGGACGCTTCACCATCTCCAGGAACAACGGGCAGAGCACGGCCACCCTGCAGATGAACAGCCTCAAGGCCGAAGACACCGCCACCTACTACTGCGCGAGAGATGATGCTGGTAGTGCTTGGAGTGGTGATAGTGCTGCTGGTGTTGATGGCCGACAACATTAACGTCACCAAGGCCACCATGAGCATCACCAAGGCCATCATGAACATCACAAAGCCCATCACCAACACCATTTTCATGACCAGTACCACAACCAGGATCACCGGCAGCTCCAGCACCAGCAGCACCACCAGTCTCAGCAGCAAGACCATAACCAGCACCACCAGCACTTTTCGCGCAGTAGTAGGTGGCGGTGTCCTCGGCCTTGAGGCTGTTCATCTGCAGGGTGAGCGTGCTCTGCCCGTTGTCCTTGGAGATGGTGAAGCGTCCCTGCACCGCCGGCGCGTACCATGTGCTACCATCACTCCAAATACTTGCGAACCGCTCGAGCCCCTTCCCAGGCGCCTGTCGCACCCATGCCATGCCGGAGCTGCTGAAGGTGTATCCAGAGCCCTTGCAGACCAGGGTCAGGGACCCCCCTGTGTCCTTCCTCCCCAGGGCTGCGGGTGACCGAGACATTGGACGAGTCCGGAGGGGGCCTCGTGAAGCCTGGGGGGTCCCTGACCCTGGTCTGCAAGGCCTCCGGCTTCACCTTTGGCGACTACGACATGTTTTGGGTGCGAGAGGCACCCGGGAAGGGGCTCGAGTGGGTCGCACTTCTTACCAGCAGTGGTAGTTACACATGGTACGCATCGGCGGTGGAGGGACGCTTCACCATCTCCAGGAACAACGGCCCAAGCTGGTGCTGCTGGTGGAGATGCTTCTTGCGGCCAGGAGAATTTGTCTCCAGGCCCTTTCCCTGTGCCACGCATGAAGGCAGCAGCACCATCAGCCTCATCAACATAACGACCCATAGCAGCGTGAGCAGCACCTTCATCAACACCATCACCACGTAGTACCTCAGCGGCTAGTAGTGGGGATAGGAGGATGGTTGGAGTAGGTGGCCTTTTAGGTGCTTTCCGAACTTGTGCTGTTCTCAGTCCATGCCTCTGTGATCATCATCAACACCATCGACGTCACCGACACCGTGATAATTATCAACGCCATCAACGTCACCAACACCAACATCAGAGGTACCAACACCATCACCGTCACCGGAACCATCAATTTGACTAAAAGCGTCCCCACCAACACCCTGAACATTGTCACTACCATCATCAGCGTCATCAACACCACCAACAGCATCACCACCCGCAGAGGCACCACCACAACCCCAACCACTACCAGCACGTTTCATGCAGTAGTAGGTGGCGGTGTCTTCGGCCTTGAGGCTGTTCATCTGCAGGGTGGCCGTGCTCTGCCCGT
>NW_023307402.1:0-1123 GCF_011077185.1 Oxyura jamaicensis
GGTGACACCGATGTGCAGGAAAATTGCATGTGTTTCACCAAGAACAAGGCCAAGACTTGTCCTCCAGTCCCTGTGAAGGGAGATCTGTTCCTGTCACACCTTGCTCAGGGCTCTTCCTGGGGCAGTAGGAGATGGGGATTTCTTTCTCTTCATGACCAGTCTCAACATCCTGAAGTCACCTTTGTGGCATTATTTCTTTCTCATGCCATTTTTCCTTAGAGAAGAAAGCTGCTGCATCTTCAGAACCACCCTTCAGGCAGTCTCAGGCTACTTTTGCTCTGTTTGGAGTCTCCACGCCATGGGGCCAGAGAAACCCAGGTCCATCAGCCTCTCAACAAAAGGCAGGGGCTTTAGGCCCTGAACCCCACCTTGGCAGAACCTCTCTGGGCACTGTCCTGCTATTGTCCTAAATGAGGAGCTACACACTGGGATACCCCTGGGTGGGTGGTGTCACACTGGCTCTGAGCTGAGTAGAAGACCTCATATATTCTTGATGGCCTTGAACCCCTCCACAGCAGGCTGTCCTAGGGAATCCCAGAGCTCTACCAATTTCCCTGTTCCTGTAGACCATTGTGTGGGTGGTTGCTCACTGAATATGAGCTGAGTATGTTAAGTCAGATCTTCTTGATGGCCATGCTCTGCATTAGGCAGCACTGTAGGAAGCTGGCGTTGTTCCTGGGGAGCAGGCAGCACTGCTCGTATGGCATCCCTCGTGGTGCCCAGGCCCTGCTCCTCCTGGGCAATGCTCATTCAGCAGGGTCCCAGCCTGCCCTGATGTGTGGGGTTCCTCTTCCTCCGGTGCAGGACTAGGCTCTTCTCCTTGTCAATGTCAAGAGGTTTCTGTAGGCAAAATCCTGCAGTTCCTCAAGGTTCCCCTGGACCTCAAGGTTCCCCTGGACAGATGCTCCATTCTGTTAACTGTTAATATCTGCCGGGAGGTGTCTCATCCTAATTTTGCTGTCTCTCACAAGGGAACAGCATCAGAAATTATAGGAGAGTTTGCACAGTGGAGGAGTAACTAGTTGAACGGAGCTCCAGCACAGTCTCACAGAAGGGTAGAAGATGGAAGGCTGCCAGATTCCACCTTTCTCTGTTTCTCATGTATGCTGTCATTTGGTCTGAA
>NW_023307403.1:0-1087 GCF_011077185.1 Oxyura jamaicensis
CTCCCCTTCCCTTCCCTTTCCTTCATCAGGATGATTCAATTTAGAATCAATGAAATTTCTAGGGTAATGTCATTTATGCTCCTGCCACATGCACAAACTTCTTCTTAGAGAAATTCTACTCCCTTCAGTGTGCAAGGGGAAAAAAAATAAAGAAGAAAAATAATTTCTCAATGTTTCTGGCTACCTTTTTGATAGGAGACGGAGATCTACAAAATGATGTTTCACACTCCAACAGTTGCTTATGATAAATAAATCTATATTTGAAACTTGTCTGTCATTAATTCAAAACATGATCTCAGGTCTAAGGAATTTTTGTTTTCTGAAAAGTTTTAAAATATTGCTAGGAAAGAAAAAAAAAAAGTGCCATAAACAAAATTGTACTTTTTAATTCTTTTTTAATTCAAGTATCTTCCTTTTAATATCAAGGAATACAAAAACAAGCAAACAAACAAACAAAAACATATATAAACTAAGTTTTAAAGAGGATAATGTTCTGTCAAAAACTTTTGCAGGAATTGGTAATTACAGTAGATAAATCTGATTATATTAAGAGAGTCATTTAAAAGACAAGAAAGGATATTTTTATATTGTGCTAAATAAAATATAAAAATATTAACAAGCTTGCAAGCTACACCTGTTAAAAACATATTTATTAATCCCTATTTCAGCACTCTCATTTTCTAGTAATGGCAATTTAAATCAATGTGAGAAAGAGTAACTTTTTTTGCACTATGGGAAACCCTGCTCTGTAAGCTTCCATAAGACCTGAAATACTTAGGAGCTTACAATTTGTGTAAAATAGTATTCAAAATACAGGCTTTTCACTGAAGAAAATATCTCTTTTCAATTTTTTTATACAGCATAACTGGCAATAGAAGGGTAAGGGCTGAAGATGTTTCAGAATCATCTGTTATGGGAATGATTCTGAAAATAATTTTTTATTGTAGATACCGCAAGGAGGTGCAATTTCTTTCATTATTTCTTGAACTATTAAAATAGAATTTCAGACTGGAGTTATCTTTTTTTTTTTCGCGGCCGGGGGGGGGCGGGTGTGGGTAGGCGGTATCCATCATTTTGACTGGGACTG
>NW_023307404.1:0-7065 GCF_011077185.1 Oxyura jamaicensis
CCTCCCTCCCTCCCTCCCTCCCTCCCTCCCTCCCTCCCTTCCTAAACCATAGGAAATGAGTAAAACTTTATAACCTTGTAGGCCTAGCACAACCTTCTTAGAGCTGGAAAACTCTGAATCACCTCTGTTCTTAGGCAGACAGCATGATGTGTACTATTGATTTAAATGGTTATTTTTCAGCCTGATTGGTTCCCTGATTCAGTTCACTGTACAGGCATACAAGTAATGTGATG
This sequence comes from Oxyura jamaicensis, assembly GCF_011077185.1. Taxonomy (NCBI): domain Eukaryota; kingdom Metazoa; phylum Chordata; class Aves; order Anseriformes; family Anatidae; genus Oxyura; species Oxyura jamaicensis. Next base: position 234 of record NW_023307404.1, read on the forward strand.
GAAAAATAACTGAAAGTGCTTGCTTAGGTTGGCATTGCTATCAAAATGTAGTCTCCAAGTGAATTCCTTTATACCATTTTTTTTTTTTTCCTAACTAGAAATTAATTTATTTGTTTCAAAATAAATTAGATCTTTTAAAATTTATTTATTTTTTCTCCAGGTGAGAATTGCAGTGTAACAATGAATCTAAACTGATTTAGTCCATAATTTTTATCTGTTAATTGGAACAAGTCAAGAATTTGAGAGTAATATCTATTCTGTAAGGACAGACCTGAATTTTACTTAATATTTTTGCAGATAGAGCCTATGACACTGGCATTATGTATATAAAAACAAAACAAAGCAGTGGAGACAAGGTTGTGCAGAGTGATGTTGCCAATTACATGTTAGAGATGATTCAGATTATTTTTACATGACTTCAGACCACTAATAAATCAGCACAGAATTCTCCTTATAGGTCCCCATATACTAATCTGTATATAAAAAGATTAGAAAATCTTTTACAATGCTACATGAAAGAGAAAATTAAAATTTCAGACTTGTTAATAAAGTTAAAGATGTCAATAACCAAATACAATCCTTTGCTGCTTGAAAAAAATGACAAGGTGCCTTTGATGGTACAGGTTACCAGAATTGATTTCAGTGCTAATGTTTGTCTTTGTAATCTTTAGGGACAGTTTGTTTGGTGAATAAGACTATCATTATCCTCTTGGAAAGGTTAGATTATTGCCCACACTTGGTCACAGATTTAGGTAAAGAATGTTTGCTTTTGTCTGGAATGTCAATGAGGAGGAGAAAAAAGGATGTGAAAAAGACAGACACCAAAAGTGGGTAAGCACAGACACAAAGCTTCATCTTAATTAGCATGATTATTGTGTGTTTAGTTTAGCAATCTATTTTAAATACAACAAGAAGGACATCTTATTACACTCACTTATACTAAAACTAAAGCTTCAATACTGCAAGTTCATATTTACACTTTTCTTCGACATAAATTTTCTTGAGCACATCAATTTCTAAATAAGACTTTTAATGAAAAAGTATAGCCCTAAATATTATGAACAATCTCATTGTTATTCACATGTTTATTAGAAGAAAAGAAGAAAAATGTAAGACATCAAGGGACTGATTTTGCAGTTTGGCTCACACCGAGACTGTGGGCAAAGATGCATTCCAATCCATAAAAAAATTTGGATCACTGGATCAGTAAAAGTGTCGATTCTGCCTCCTTTCCTTGACTTGAAGGTTGTTTTGTTGCAGCTGCACAGCAAGAGTCTGAGCAACTCTCCTTGGAAAAACAGCAGCATTAGAAAGGTGGTGAGGACAAAAGGGGGAGCTCTTGGGAACAGAGCTGCAAGGAGAGAGGTGGCTATAGAACTATGGCCTGAGAATGACCGGGGACCTTCTTTATCGTGAACTAACCTCTCAGTGGGAGAAGGTTGTGGGAATAAAACCTTGTGGAGAATGATTATATGCCCTCTTATCGTTCCTTCTCCTTTCCAATTTCACAGTTATCCTGGAATACCATTAGATGAAGTGACAACACAACTAGCATTTCAAACATTGTTCATTTCTGTCTTTATCTTCTTCCTCCTCTGTTTTGTTTTTCTTTTCCCTAGTTTATTCTTTTAAACAGGGGAAAACAAGAATATCTTGGAAGGAGAATAAACAGTTGAAGGAGATAAAAACAAAAACAAAAAAATCAGTCCTACTAGGTTAAACAGTTTAAAGAAGAAGTGATAATTATGACTATTTGTGAAATCACATACAGACATTTTCTCACGAAGAATTGTCACTCTGGCTTTTTTTTTTTTTTTTTTTTTTAGTATATTTCCAAATATATACATATATTCATGTATGGGTGTGGCATAGAACTTTAGAATACAGAAAACAGAACATAGACATAGAACACAAGACCAATAAAACTATAGTAAACCAGTCATTGCTATTGATTATTTAATCGCCTATTTTTGGAAACAGTTGATTTTTAAGAAATGCATTCTATCATAGTTATCCATAACTTTATACAATAATATTTCTGAGCACTAGAACAGGTTGCCTAGAGAGGTTGTGGAGTCTCCTTCTCTGGAGATATTCAAAGCCCGTCTGGACGCCTACCTGGGCAGCCTGCTCTGAGGAAACTGCTTTGGCAGGGGTGTTGGACCTGATGATCTTTTGAGGTCCCTTCCAACCCCTAGAGTTCCGTGATTCTGTGATTCATTGCAATCATGGAGACATGATGGGATAACTCACATGATTGGAATGCTGTCATGAAAGGCTATGTGCTTTTTAGAAAAGACAGGCCAGGCAGGCAAGGTGGTGGAGTTGCTCTTTATGTAAGAGAACAACTGGAATGTGTGGAGCTTTGCCCAGGGGTGAATGAAGAACAAGTGGAGAGCTTAAGGGTAAGGATTAATGGACAGGCTATCATGGCTGACACTGTTGTGGGGGTTTGCTACAGGCCACCTGATCAGGAAGAGGAGGTAGATGAAGCCTTCTTCACACAGCTTCAAGTAGCCCCTCAGTCATAAGTCCTGGTTCTTGCGGGGGACTTCAACCACCCTGATATCTGCTGGGAAGACCACACAGCTAGCACAAACAGTCCAGGAGGTTCCTGCAGTGCATTGATGAAAACTTTTCGACACGAATGGTGGAGAAGCCAATAGGAGAGGTGTGTTGCTGGGCCTTGTACTAACAAATGAGGAAGGACTTGTTGGAGATGGGAGGGTTGGAGGCAGCTTTGGCTGCAGTGACCATGATATGGTGGAGTTCAGTATCTTGCGAGGAGAAAGCAGGGCAAAATGTAGGATTTCAACCCTGGACTTCAGGAAAACAAACTTTGGACTTTTCGGGGATATACTTGGAAGAATTACATGGATAAGGGCCCTGGAAAGAATGGGGTCCAAGACAGCTGGTCAGTAGTGCCCTGGTGACAAATGATATGGAGAAGACAGAGTAGCTGAATGCCTTTTTTGCTTCAGTCTTTACTGCCAAGATCAGACCTCAGGAATTTCAGACCCTGGAGACAAGAGAGGAAGTCCAGAGAAAGGAGAACTTTTTCTTGGTCGAAGAGGATTGGGTCAGAGATCATCTAAGCAAACCTGACATCCACAAATCCATGGGCCCTGATGGAATGCACCAATGGGTGCTGACAGAGCTGGATGATATTATTGTTAGGTGTGGTGGTTTTACCATGCTAGGCAGCTGAACACCGCAACTGCTCTCTCACTCCCTCTCCTCAGATGGGGAGGGGAAGAAGTAAAGGAAAGAACAACTCACAGGTTGAGATAAGTATAATTTAATTAAAGAGAAAAAAACATTATTAAGGAAATATTATTATTAATTCAACTAAATTTTTATTTTATTTTTAATTTTTAATTAATTTTTAATTTGTATTTAATTTTTATTTTATTTTATAATATTATTATTAGTTCAACTGAAGGGAAAAAAGGGAAAGGGGAAAAAGGAGGGAGAAAGGGATTAACAAAATAAAACAAGTAAAGGCTATATGGAAGTGCAGAGGAAAGACATTACTCTCTACTTCCCACAAATGAGTGATGCTTGACCACATCCTTGAAGCAGGGCCTCAACGCACGTAGCCGGTGTTCGGGAGGAGGACAGACGTTTTCACGAGAGCCCACCCCTCCCCTCTTCTTCCTTTTTCCGCCTTTTATTGCTGAGTGTGACATCATATGGTATCTCACTTTTTTGCCCACCCCCTAGGCGGGTTAGAGAGAGTTCTGATGCTGTGCCAGCCCTTCTCAGCAGCAGACACAACACCAGTGTGATACCACTGCTGTTCTAGCTACAAGTGCAGAGCGCAGCACTGTATGGGCTGCTGCAGGGAAAGTTAACATCCCAGCCAGACCCAGTACACTAGGCCACTCTCCATCGTCTTTGAAAGGTTGTGGAGAACAGGAGAAGTGCCTGAGGATTGGAAGAGAGCCAATATCACTCCAGTCTTCAAAAAGAGCAAGAAGAAGGACCCAGGCAATTACAGGCTTCAACTCCATCCCTGGAAAGGTGATGGAACAGCTCAGCCTGGAGGTCATCTCCAAACATACTGGAAATAAGAAGGTGATCAGGAATAGTCACCATGGATTTGCCAAAGGGAAATCAGGTTTGACCAATCTGATATCCTTCTATGATGAGGTGACAAGCTGGGTAGCTGAGGGGAGAGTGGTGAATGTCATCTACCTTGACTTCAGCAGGGCTTTTGATGCTGTCTCCCATAACATCCTCATAGACAAGTTCAGGAAGTGTGGACTAGATGAGTGGATGATGAGGTGGATTGGCAATTGACTGGATGGCAGATCCCAGGGGGCTATGCTTTGTGGTGCAGAATCTAGTTTGAGGCCTGTAGCTAACCCTGTCCCCCAGTGGTCAGTACTGGGTCCCGTGTTAAACTTACACATCAATGACCTGGACGATGGAACCGAGTGTACCCTCAACAAATTTGCTGATGACACCAACCTCAGAGGAGTGGCTGATACCCCAGAAGGCTGCACTGCTTTTCAGAAGGACCTTGACAGGCTGCAGCATTGGGCTGAGAGGAACCTCATGAAGTCCAAAAAGGACAGGTGCAGGGTCCTGCCCCTAGGGAGGAATAACCCAAGCACCAGTACACGCTGGGGGCTGACCTGCATGAGGGCAGCTCTGCAGAGAGAGAGGCCTGGGAGTCACAGGCTGGTGGACAGCAGGCTGATTATGAGACAGCAATGTGCCCTTGTGATTAAGAGGGCCAATGGTATTCTGGGCTGCATTCAGAAGAGTGTTGCCAGCAGGTCAAGGGATGTGATCCTCCCCATCTACTCAGCCCTGGTGAGGCCACACCTAGAGTGTTGTGTCCAGTTCTGGGCTCCCCAGTACAAAAGGTACATGGAGCTACTGGAGCGAGTTCAGAGGAGGGCTATGAAGATGATTCGAGGACTGGAGGACCTGTTGTATAAGGACAGGGCTGAAAGAGCTGGGCCTGTTTAGCCTGGAAAAGATAAGACTGCGGGGAGACCTCATTAATGCATATAAATATCTGAGGGGAGGGTGTCGAGATGATGGAGACGGTCTCTTCAGTTGTGCCCAGTGAAAGGACAGGAGGCAACAGGCACAAACTGAAGCACAGGAAGTTCTGGCTCAATATGAGGGGGCACATCTTTACTGTGAGGGTGACCAAGCCCTGGAACAGGTTTCTCAGAGAGGTTGTGGAGTCTCCTTCTCTGGAGACATACAAAACCCACCTGGCTGCCATCCTGCGCAATGTGCTCTAGGTGATCCTGCTTGGCAGGAGGATTGGACTATATGATCTTCAGAGGTCCCTTCCAACCTCATCCATTCAGTGATTCTGTGATTCTGTGAAGAGTAGCTTCCAACCCAAACCATTCTATGATTCTATAATTCTATGACCTTCACTGCCCATTAGGCACAATCAATCCACAAAAGAGACAGCAAAAATCATGCATACAGATATAACCTTTTTGTTCTCAAGGATATTCAAGCACATATTGTATCTGACATGTGAAGGACATATTTTCCAATATGACATGTTGCCATATCAAGGACAATGTTACCATGAAAGGGCTGGATGGGAGGTGTCTGAGGTCCTCAATGTAACCCAGAGTATTAAAAAAATTGGTAAAGAAATGATAGAAATTGTTGTATCTCCCTGCTTCAGGAATTAGACTTTCTCACACTTTTTACCTACACATGGAATTTCCTATTGCATTATGCTTTGACAGGCTTAAACCATCTAGACAAAAAGTCTGTAGGCCTGCTTTTCTGTCCAAATTGAATGTAATGTGCTTTAAAAATATCTGCTAAATTATTTCAAATACTTCTTGGGACCAAATTACTTCAATGCAAAATTTTACAGGTAATTTCTTTGGAAAATTTTCCTAACCCTGCAACACAGAATACGTCTTCACAATTGGGAAAGATTAACTTGCCATCTTTATGAAAATTAATCTTTGGTGAAGTTAGAAATCTTTCAGAAATCAAAGTTTGTACCTGACAAAGTAAATATTTATCTAGGCTTAGTAGCAAAAATCTCCAACATCTCTTCCCTTTTGGATGTGGCTTAGACCTTTGTCATCAAACTTCATATTTGGTACCCCCTCAGAGAATGTTTCATTTCTTACCTCTTCGCATTTACGAGACCTATGCTAATCCACACTGATTTGAGGATTCTAAAATTATCATATTGAAACCCACGTGGAGGTCTTCTCTGTCATGGATAAGGCTGTAGAGTTTTTATTTAAATCTTTAAGCCCTGGTTGAAGCAGAATTTTTTAAATAAAATCAATATTAAAATTTTAACTCTTATTTACATGACTAGGGGACTGAATGATAGTTCTGGGGACTCTGGTTTGCCCATTTGAGATCTAAAAAAATAATAGAGTATATAAAAAATAATAACTCTTTAATCTTCTAAAACAAACATGATCCACAGACCTGCAAGACTTTGACTACCCACTCACTACCCAGTTTTTGATCATAGATCCATTCAGTCTCTTTCTATAAGAGTGACTGCCCAAGTGCAACAGTACCCCTGGGAACTCTCCCAGGAGAACTACTTTCTGCTTTTCTTGCACTTTTTGATGATGATTTGACTAGTGCAAAACACAAGTAATAGAAGTCATAACTTAGATTCATTTCCTTGTATGTTTTCTTTCTTCCCCTTCCTCCCTTCCTCCCTTCCTCCCTTCCTCCCTTCCTCCCTTCCTCCCTTCCTTCCTTCCTTCCTTCCTTACTCCCTTCCTCCCTCCCTTCCTCCCTCCCTTCCTCCCTCCCTCCCTCCCTCCCTCCCTTCCTTCCTTCCTTCCTTCCTTCCTTCCTGCCT
>NW_023307405.1:0-1455 GCF_011077185.1 Oxyura jamaicensis
CCACCACGGTCCTCAACACAGGCTGCAAGACAACTTCTGCTCTGGAATCTGGAGCACCTCCTCCCCTCCCCCCCTCCTTCTTCACTGACCTTGGCCTCTGCCAGGCTATTTATCACCTCTCTCTCTTCCATCTTTTATTTTTTTTTTATTTTTTCCCGTTTCTTCATATTTTCTCAGAGATGTGCAGACAACATTGCTAACTGGCTCAGCTCTGGTCAGCAGCAGGCACCTTATCTAATATGGGACAGCTTCTGGATTCTTCTCACAGAAGCCACTCCTGAAGCCCCCCACTAACAAAACCTTGCCATGGAAACTCACTGCATCTCCTTTTTTTGTGTGTTTGACTTTGGCCAATTTCTCCTTGATCATCCATGCAGATCACCTGTCATTTTTGCCTGACTTCCTCTTTGCTGGGATGCATTGCTCCTGAGCTTGGAGGAGGACTCCATCCAAATGAATTCCAAAACAACTGGGTCCAGACACACCAGGTGTACTGGGTAAAATCTTTCTAGTGGGAAAGGAGGGCTGAAGGGGAAAGCCTGATCTTCCCGGGATGAGGGGTCTGGAGCAAGGCAGTGGGTGTCCCTGTCTCAGTCCAAGAAGATGTAAGGCAAGGAGAGGAGAAGGAGACTTGAGGTGCAGCAAGAGGAACACAGCTGGAGCTGAGACGTAGAAGGCCTCAACTCTTCTGAGACACCGGGGCGTGTGTTGTTGGAGGCTATAGGGAGCAGAGAAATCCATATGTGCTTCCAGACAGGGTTCCTCTTTCCAGCATGGGAGGTGTACAGGGGCCTCCTTTGGTAGTCAAGGGCTGCAAGTGTCCAGGACTCCTCCCAGCACTGTTGGACTCCCACTGCAGGAGAAGCATTCCTTCTGCCCTAGCTGGAAATGCAGAAGAGGGTTGCCAGTGGACACAGATGTTTGTGCTGGTGCTGCTAAGGACAAGAGATACACATCCCAATCTATCTTGGAAGCCCCACACTGAAATGTAGGTGCACAGGGTCCATGTCCAAGCCTGATACGTGAACTCCTCTTCCTGGTGGTGATCTTCAAGGAAGAGGAGCACTCTTATGTCACCACCCTGCAAGGCAGTGCACAGGAGCTGTCCCACTTTTCTACCTCCTGCGGCCACTGCCAGTGGAGGACATTTAAAGCCAATGCCATGCTTTTCTGATCCATCCAGAGGATTCAGATACCCCAAATTACCAGAAAAAGCCCCAGAAACCAATGTCCAGTCTATCCCATCTATTTTTATCCACAGACACTCATCCACATGGTATTTGTCCTCCAGCTGCAGTTCAGCCTTCCCACATCATTGTTTTGCCAAGGACCCCCCAGTGGGCTGCATCAGCTCAGTACTTTGAAAACTTAGCTGTAGTTGTGGCACCTGGGCCATGTCCATGGTGGAGATGGAGAGAAGCTCCTTTCCTCTTCTTGCCTCCTACATGGTTTTCT
>NW_023307406.1:0-1015 GCF_011077185.1 Oxyura jamaicensis
GTCCGGTGTGTACCTCAAGGGGATTTAATACTGGGTGAGAATAGCCCATGAGTTGAGTTGTATTATGTTAATTATTATTATCACTGTGTGTCATCATTACCATAGATGAAAATAGTGATTAACTAGAATGTATTGGAAAGAGTGTAACCTGAGCATGACATAAATGGTATGGAATAAGGGGTGGATATATGTCCTGGTTTCAGTTAGGACAGTTATTTTTCCTCCTAGTAGCTGGTAGGGTGCTATGTTTTGGATTGGGATGAGAAGAGTGCTGATAACATGCTGATGTTTTAATTGCTGCAGAGCACTGCTTATACTAAGCTAAGGACTTTTCAGCTTCTCACTCTGTCCTGCCAGCGGGCAGGCTGGGGGTGCAGCAAGAGCTGGGAGGGGACAGACCCAGGACAGCTGACCCAAACTGGCCAAAGGGGTATTCCATACCATCTGACGTCATGCTAAACAATATATAGGGGTGGCTAGCCGGGGTGGGGGGGCCGGCTGCTCGGGGTTGGGCTGCGCATCGGTCAGCGGGTGGTGAGCAATTGCATTGTGCATCACTTGTTTGTACATATTATTATTATTATCATTATTATTTTCTATCTTAATAAACTGTTTTTATCTCAACTCACAGGCTTCACTTTCCCGTTTCTCTCCCCCATCCCAGAGAGGGAGGGGGGAGGGTGAGCGAACGGCTGTGTGGTGTTTAGCTGCCAGCCGGGTTAAACCACAACAGATGCTTTCCCACAATACGACAGGACCCATCAGTGAACAGGGCATATCTCTTCTCATTTTCTGGTAGCTTGTTGTACAGTGGGGCTTCTTCAGCACGGACCACCTCCTCCTCTGATGACATTCCAAAGTATTTGCCTTCCGGCCAGTCCATAATCACTTCCAAGATTCCTGGGCGACTGGGGTTTCCTATTCGAGCCCGCTGAGTAATCAGCGCAACCCACTTGCTCCATGTAGCGTCAGTTGCATGATGTGTAGAGGGGACCCTTCCTTTGAACATCCAGCC
>NW_023307407.1:0-2003 GCF_011077185.1 Oxyura jamaicensis
GGGGGGGTGCTGGGGGGGGGGGCGTGGGGGCATCCCAGGGGGCGCGGGGGTGTCCCGAGGGTGCTCGGGGGTGGCCTGGGGGGCGCTGGAGCTGTGGGGCAGCTTGTCCCGAGGGGCTGCGTCCCAGCTCGGCGCTGGGAAAGGCAGGAGAGCCTTTTGGGGGGGGGGGGTTGGAGCAAACTAAAGCGGGCAGCGTAAAGAAGCACAGGATCACAGGGTCCCAGAAGCACTGGGGCTGGGAAAGGTCTCCGAGATCGTCTGGTTCCACCATCAGAAGGAAGCCTGTGTTGTCAGAGAGCCCACCTATTTAAAAAAAGCCAAATACTGGCAAAGAAAGCGACTTTCTAAGACAAGGGGTCGTGGTCTGGCGAAGCACAGGCAGTGTGCGAAGCAGGAGGTGTTGCTGCGCAAGTGCAGCTTGATCAGGAATAAATATTCTCATTTCTTGTGTGAGATCAGCGTCCTACCTTGTAAAGGCCGGGAGGGTGTCTGAAAAGTTTCCGTGAAACGCGGCCGTGCGCTTTCTGTCCGGTGACAGTTTGTACCCGCACCAGCATTTACAGGGCAGCTGGGGATACAGCACTGTGAGGTTTTATCTTTTTTATTATTTATTTATATTTTTATTTATTTTTATTTTTAGTGGGATTGAGGAGCATTTCCCAATTTCAGCTGAATGGGTTGAGCAGATTTGCAAACAAGTCGGGTTGTTTCTTTCCCCCAGGGCACAGCAGCAGGAGGCCCATGGCCTAAGATAAGTTTCTGCAAAACAAGCAGTGACTAGGAGGATAGATTTAAAAAGGGTCAAGGTCTCTGCCTGTCTTTCGGGTTTCTCCTTGAAAAATTTCATCTCCTCCAGCCTCAGTGCCTTCTCCAGTGCCACTGGCCTTCCTGGGCCTGTGACAAGCTGGGACCTTTTGACAAAGGCTCCCTTTGAAGTGTGCTGAGGGATTAGGGCAGGTCCCAAACAATGCTCCAGGGGCAGGGCAGGGGAGGCATCATTTGCGTAGCCTCTCAGTACCTTTGTGCTCCTAAGAGATTGAAGTGTCTGTATAAATAGAAAATGGCATTGTAACAGAGCTGGGCTCACGTATTTTTTGCCCGCTGATAGATCAGGGACTCCTGACGGCTTGCAGCGGACTCATAGGGAAAACCCAGTGCTGCACTCTCCATTTGCTCCCAAACAAAAGTATTGAAGCTGGGGTGGGGAAAAGATTTCAGACCTCAGCCCCCTGCTCATCCCCCTCGGCTGAGAGGGATCCCACCTGCATCAAACCCTGTCTCCCCTTCACAGAACCAGAGGGAGCGGGGAAGCCGTGTTTCCGCTGGTCTTTCCCAAGTAGACGAGACCTCAAGGGTCTTTTGTTAGCCCTGAGCCATCACCAGCAGCCGGGCTCTTGGCCGAAGGAGACAGTGGCAGGGAGCGTTTGTGGCACTTGGTTGTTTAGGGCAAGGTGGGAGCACCGGGAGCTGGACACCAAGAGTTGTGTCCCCGCTCACCTCCCACCACGTACAAAGCAAAGCCTCCTTCTCTCTGTTTTTCACTTTTTTTTTCCTGCCTCATCCTTCTCAGTCAGGCCCTTCCCTGGCCCCTTCCTCTGTCGTTTCCCTCAGGCAGCGGCGTGTCCATCCTTCTCTGTGCCCAGTGGTGGTGATGTTTCAGGAGGTTTCTCCCGGTCTGCAGCAGCCTGTCTGTGAGCTGTCTGTCCGTCTGTCTGCCCCCGTGGGTGCAGCAGGTGCAGCCCCGGGGGGAACACTCGGACCCCTGCTGGAAGGGGAAAAAAATGAAGAGGGAAGGGAAAAAGGGAAGGGAAAAGGGGGAAGGGAAGGGAAAAGGGGGAAAGGAAGGGAAAAGGGGGAAGGGAAGGGAAAAGAGGGAAGGGAAGGGAAAAGGGAGAAGGGAAAGGAAAGGAGAGGAAAGGAAAGGAGAGGAAAGGAAAGGAGAGGAAAGGAAAGGAGAGGAAAGGAAAGGAAAGGAAAGGAAAGGAAAGGAAAGGAAAGGAAAG
>NW_023307408.1:0-1360 GCF_011077185.1 Oxyura jamaicensis
CTGCCTTACGAGGAGCATGACCACCAAGAAAAACTGAGTTGTCAGACGCAGCTCAGATTCAGTGTGACACCACATGGACAAGGGTTTGCAGCCAGCAGGGAAAGAGGTACAGGTCTGGGAGTCCCTCAGACAGGCTGGTGTGGAGAGGAGCAAGAGCTGTGTCAAGGCTGAAAGTCCCAACAGAACCCAAGTCTTTGTGTACATGGCTATGGCTGTTCTCTCTACCACTGAGGCCTATGAGGAGACAGCTTATCATTAAAGCACCAGGGCCTCATTGCATCCTCGCCCCAACCCATGAAACAGGCAGGGGTCGTAGCATACTCCCACACTTGGCAATGCACATCCCCATCCCTATTGCCCCAGAAAGAGCCCTGAGCAGTGTGTGACAGGTGCAGATCTCCCTTCCCAGGGACTGGAGGTCAAGTCTTGACCTTTGTTTTTGGTGACACACAACCAGTTTTCCTGCACATCAGTGTCACCTTCACATTGCCTTTGTCTATTGTCCTCACTGCCTCCAATGTTCTGCTCTAAAAAGCTCCAAGGGAGGCTGTGTCAGTGCCCGCCCTCAGGGGGACACTGTGGGAAACTGACTTGGACTTCTGGAGAGATGTCTTCAATTGTCTCTCAGTGCCTGAGGTTCGTGCGCTCATCATCAAAGGCACCAGAGGGGTGATGACAATGCCCTGGGCTGGGCCTCTGCTGCTGAGGTGGGCCGGGCTCCTGGGACAGAGAGAGCTCCTGGCAAGAGGGCCCTGGTGCAGAGAGACTGCTCTGCCCAGGAGCAGCTCCTCTGCACAGCGCAGCAGGGCTGGGGGCTCTGACCACAGGTGGCACGGGGAGATGACAGAAGGAGAGAGGGGTTGAAGGCAGCTGGGAGTGGGACAGTGCTGAGAGCTGAGTGCAGGAGACATCTGCACAGCCCTTGACAAGGAAAGTCTCTGGCTGCAGGGCCATGCAGCTGCAGGTCATGGAATGGTCTCCTTCTGGGTCTTGTTTCTGGGAGGGCAGTGGGCAATGCAGTAGGCTTGGAGAGTCCTGCTGGATTGCACTGCGAGGTGAGGAAATCTGTCAGGAGCCCCTTGGAGTGCCCTAAGCCAGGTGCCCCTGGTCAGCCCAGAACACGCTGCCCTGGCTGGCCATGCCAGGCTCTTTGTCAGCTGCCCCATAGCTCCTGCAGCCATGGTGTTGTGGTTTAACCCGGCTGGCAGCTAAACACCACACAGCCGTTTGCTCACCCTCCCCACTCCCTCTCTGGGATGGGGGAGAAAAACGGGAAAATTAAGCCTGTGGGTTGAGATAAAGACAGTTTATTAAGATAGAAAATAATAATAATAATAATAATAATAATAATAATAATAAT
>NW_023307409.1:0-1231 GCF_011077185.1 Oxyura jamaicensis
CCAAGGTCAGTGAAGAAGGAGGGGGAGAGGTGCTCCAGGCGCCGGAGCAGAAGTCCCCAGCGGCCTGTGGTGAGGACCATGGTGAAGCAGGATGTCCCCCTGCAGCCCATGGAGTACCACGGTGGAGCAGGGTTCCACGCTGCAGCCCGTGGAGGAGACCACGGTGGAGCAGGTGGCCCTGCACCGACGGAGACTGCGGCCTGTGGAAGACCCCTGCCAGAGCAGATTCCGGGCCGGACCTGCAGCCCGTGGAGAGGAGACCACGCAGGAGCAGGTGACCTGGCAGGAGCTGCTGCCCGTGGGGGACCCAGGTTGGAGCAGTTTGCTCCCGAGGGATGGACCCCGTGGTACGGACCCATATCTGGAGCAGTTCTTGAAGAGCTGCTGCCTGTGGGAAGCCCACGCTGGATCAGTTCAGCAAGGACTGCATCCCGTGGGTGGGACCCCACAGCACAGGGGACGAGAGTGACCAAGAAGGAGCGGCAGAGAAGAATTTCTATAGACTGACCATAGCCCCCATTCCCCCGTTCCCCTGCGCCGCTCGGGGGGAGGAGGTGGAAGAGGGGGGATGGGGGAGGAAGGTGCTTTTGGTTTCTTTCCTTTGTTTCTCACTTCTCTAGCTCGTTCGTAATAGGCAATAAATCTTACTATCTCCCTATGCTGAGTCTGTTTTGCCCATCACAATAATTACTGCACGATCTCCTCGTCCTTATCTCAACCCTTGAGCCCCTTTCATCGTATTTTCTCCCTGTTCCTCTTTGAGGAGGGGGAGTGAGAGAGCGGTTGTGGTGGAGCTCGGTCACGCACCCGAGCGAAACCATCACAGTCCTTTTTGGCGCCCAACGTGGGGCTCGAGGAATTCGAGATAAGGATGAAAGTTGAGAGAGGTAACGGGCAAAACATGGACTGGATGATTGTTACGAATGTAATAATTGTGAAGAATTTAAGAAAGCAGCAATTGTGAAGCAATATGTTTTATGTTAGTGTGGTGAAGGGACGAGGGGTGGTATGTGTGTAAATTGTCCACCTCGTCGGTGTTGTGATGATGTCATGTTTATTTTGGTGTGGGGAATTTTTTTTTCTTTTGTGATGTAAGTCAAGTTTGTGAAGATTGCGATGATTGTAAAGTGAGAGAATATTGTCATTATTCTTAAATATGCTTTTCACAGAGGCGAGGGGTGGAATGTAGTGGGTTTATGTGACAAGGTTTTGGTAGCAGGGGGCCATAGGG
>NW_023307410.1:0-1464 GCF_011077185.1 Oxyura jamaicensis
CAGATGTGGTCGCCTGAACTGCTGCCCTACGTGCTCCCCAAACCTGCTCCCCACACCTGGTGGTCCCGAGACGTGGTCCCGAGAACAGCTCCCCAGAGCTGGTGCCAAGGCTTGCTCCCCAGAGCTTGTCCAAAGACCTGCGCCATACAATTTGTCCCCAGAGCCTGTTCCGGGAGCGAGTCCTCACCTAGAGCTGGTCCCCAGAGCTGTTCCAATAATCTGATTCCCACATCTCTTCCCTACATGGTGTCCGCAAGTGGCGTCCTCACACCTGATCCCCAGACCTACTCCCAAGATCCGGCCGCCAAAAGCAGACCGAAGAGCGGGTCCGCTCACCTCCGGAAGTCCGGGAAGCAGCGGTGGGGACCAGCTCTGGGGACGAGAGGGTGGGAGCCCAGGTGTGGGTACCAGGTCTCGAGAGCAGGTCTGGGAGAGCAGCTCTGCCGAGCAGGTCTGGTGCCCAGGTCAGGCTACCGGGCTGGGAACCAGCTCTGGGGACTAGCCCTGGGAAGCAGGTCTGGTCCCCAGGACGTGGGGACAAGCTCTTAAGATCAAGTCTTCGGAACAGCTCTGTGGAGCAGGTTCGTGGCGAAAAACCGGCGAGCAGGTCTGGGCACAAATCGTGGGGACCAGCTCTGGGAAGCAACTCTGGGAAGTAGAACTGTCAAACAGTAGTTCAGCGCAGGTGTGGCAACTAGGTCGGGGTACCAGCTCTGGGCAGCAGCTTAGGTGAGCTGACGGTAATCGTCACCGGGCGTCCCGCACGGCACCTTGGTGCCCGGCGGGGATCTCCGCTGAGGTCCGCCGCGGGACAGGACCCTCGCCGGGGATCGCCGGCAGAGATCCTCGTGGCGTTCGGAGACCTTCGGAGTTCGCTGACGCGGCTCCGCTGCAGCGTACGGCTACTTGCCGGGAGTAACCGAGGGCTGTGTGTCGGGGCTCGCCACCTGTAGCCGGGGAGGATACGCCGCAGAGCTGTGGTCCCGCCGGAGCTCATCTGGTGGGCTCCGTTCAGGGACCTGCTGGGTCCCTGTCACGGGTCCGGCGCGACGCCCTGGATAGCAAGGGGCATCGTCGCCCCCGATCCGCTGCACTGTCGCAGAGAACGGTCCGCCGCGGCGCTTTGGATTCCGCCGATGCCCAGTCCTTCTCTGCAGCTCTTGTTCCCACACCTGGACCACATCTCGGAGAGCAGATCTGTTGCACAGGCTTGCGATAGTCGGCGGCAATTCGGAGGATCCTCAGCGGCGATCCCTGTTGGAGAGTCCAAGGGCGCCTCGAATGTCGACTAAACCGCCGGTGCGCCCGTTCCAGCGGTGCATCTGCGCCGTCGACAGTCGGAAGCATCCTCGTTGTCGCACCAAACGGCGGGCCCAGCTGACGACCATTAATGCTCGGTAAAGGACCCCACCAGGCTGCCACCCCCGGCGAGCCCCGGCAGACACGTCTCGGCAGTATCCCGTA
>NW_023307411.1:0-5238 GCF_011077185.1 Oxyura jamaicensis
GCTCGTTGGTCTAGGGGTATGATTCTCGCTTAGGGTGCGAGAGGTCCTGGGCTCAGTTCCCAGATGAGTTCCCCTCTCCCGTCCCCAGCCGTTTGGTGCCACTGCTCCACTCCAACCCCTTGCAATGACCATTCGTCCCCTGCAGGGACAAGGTACGGATCAGGCTTTGCTGCCTCAAACCACCTGGATACCTCACCTCCACAGCTTGCTGCCTCCTGCCAGCACTGAGCTTTGGCACCAGAGGCATGCTCACTGAGCCCACAGGGATGGGTGACTACGTGCTCAAAGAAAGTGCTCTTCTACTGAGCCACATCCCCTGCATAGTGTGTGGGTCTTTGGGAAAATCTCACACACCCTCACAGTGCTGCCCCTCACTGCCTTGTCCCAAGGGTCCTTTCACCCAGACAGATCCTCTGAGGCCCCATTTTGCTGTCAGTTTTTTTCTGCTAACAGGCTCTCTCCTGGCTCCATGGACATGCCCACCCCAAAGTTGCCAGCTCTCCTCCTGTCACAAGCCACTCTCCTGACCCTGCTCCCCACCATGACCTGGGGCTCCACATGTCTGCCATGGCTGGTGCATGTCCAAAAGGGGGGCTCGTCCGGGAGTTGAACCCGGGACCTCTCGCACCCGAAGCGAGAATCATACCCCTAGACCAACGAGCCAGACTAGCCTGAAGGTGCTGAAGTCCCATTACTCAATGTTAAATACTCACAGGACTGTGATGGTGTGGTAGGAACTGGGGAAGTCCCTTTGAGTCCTGTGATTGCCTGTAGCTGGGCCATACCTCTTGTTCTTCCCAGGCTGTCATGCTGGCACCTGGACATGGCCACAGGCTGTAACAGCCACATCTCCAAGGGCCACAGGGACAACAGAACCATGGGGTTTGCAGTATGGCCAGGTACATCAGGCATGGAATGTAGTTCAGGAGGAGAGTGCTTGCCCTAGCATCTCCAGAATTTGGTTCTCCTGTAAACCATCTCCTCACTGTGGCTGTGGTGGTAAACCACACTTATGCATTCCCCAAAGGAATTATGCACTGTATTCTCAGTGCATCATGGCCTTAGACAGACCTGCTGGATGGGGATGTGGTGCTGGTATCACCCAGCTGTGCCATCCCCACCACTTCCACCAGCCCCTTCCCCACCGAGGAGCAGTATGCTCGTACTGTCATTGCTCCTTTTTGTCTCATTTACCACCACAGCACATCGTTCCCACCAGTGGTGGGGACTGTCCCAGCAGCTGGATATCCCCAAACCTGGAGAGGCCACCAGTCCCCATGGTGCCAGGCAGCAGAGCCCCATCCTTACCCTGCCCAGACAAGCCAGGTTGTGGATGCCCAAAAGAAGAGTTTATCCAGGAATCCTGCAGGCCCTGATACTTAGCCCCCTGCCAGCAGCAGGCAAAATCCACCGCTGTGAGCAGGATTCGAACCTGCGCAGGGAAACCCTATTGGATTTCAAGTCCAACGCCTTCACCCCTCGGCCATCACAGCTCCTTGCTTAGTCCTGTAGGTACCTACTGCCCCATTGCTAAGGGTCTGGCTCCAGGGAGGGAATCCCCATAAGCCAGCATGGAGCCATCCATGCTCCCAGCACCCCCAGTGCCTACAACTGCCTCCCCATGCCATCAGCATGTCCCAGGGCTGGGAAAAAAGATCAGTGGGGGAATATTTCCTGATGGCTGGGCAAAAAAAAAAAAGCCAGGCCCAGCAGGGAGCCTCACCTCAAGGCAAGCAAGGGAAACAGCCTCCAGTAATGCATCCTGTGGAGGCAAAGGGCTTCAAGGGGAAAAGGACGTGTAGGTGCTGGGGGTTTAACCCAGGGTGCAAGCACTTTCCTGCTGAACTACAACCCTTACATAGTAGGGGGGAGGGTCTCTGCTTTAGGAAAGTCTCCTCCCCAAAGAACCACGTAATGACAGAATGGCTGGTGTTGGAAGGTACCTCTGGGCCCATCTGGTCCAATCCCCCAGCTCAGGCAGAGACACCCACATTAGGTTGCCCAGGACTACATCCAAGTGCCTTTTGAAGGTCTCAAAGCAAGGAGTCCACAACATCACCAGCTGCAGCGAAGTGACCCTGACGGTCTGTCCTCTCCCCTGCCCATCCACTGCTTGCAGTGGGGCACGTTCTCTCCTGTTATGGTGAGCTCAGGCTGTGTGGGCAAAACTTGGTGCTGGTGGGAGGCAGCGAGGTGTGAAGGATGGGTGTCAGGGGGCTGGGCAGTGGGCCCCTGTCCCTGCCCCATCCCCACAGGGTCTGTTTGCAGGCCAGTGGTGCCCAAAAGGGGACTCATCCAGGAGTTGAACCCAGGACCTCTCACACCCTAACCGAGAATCATACCCCTAGATCAACAAGCTGGGGTGTGCAGCTGAAGGCCCTTGCCCTGTACCAGTTGTTGGGGTGCTGGGGCAGTACTGCCTTTCATCCCCAGTGCTGGTTTCCAGAAGGACCCTGGCGATGGCCCTGAGGAACAGAACAACACCATGTCCTGGGCATGGGGAGGACTTTCACCCTTTTTGTTTAGAGTGAAAGATGTTCCAGGCTCAAATACTGGAGTAGCCCCCTCCTTTTGGGAACCACTGTCCTGCTATGGTCCAGCCAGTGCAGAGCTCCCTGGGGGCCTAACTCCAGCTTTTAACCTGGGCCCATGGTCCCAGCCCTCTGCCCTGGCTCCCAGTCCTTCTGGTGACTCCATTAGCAGGAGTACCAGGACAGGGGCTGGGCAGGGGCATGATTTCCTTTGGGAAGATCCCAGGGGACACATAGCACCCCTTTGGGGCAGGGGAAGGGGGGCACCATGGCTCAGCTGGTTAAAGCGCCTGTCTAGTAAACAGGAGATCCTGGGTTCAACTCCCAGTGGTGCCTGCCCTGGGGGCTGTTTTTCCTTCCTAGCCCCTGGCTGAGGGCAGCACTGAGGTCTGCACCCCAACAAAGGGCACCCACCCAGGTGCCCCTGCTCCTCTGCCTTACCACACCCCCATTTGCCCCCTCCCAGTGAGCAAGATGTCCTGGCAAATTCAGGGTGCATGTTTTTACTCCAAAGCTCATTTCAAGGACGGACAAGAGACAGAGATCATCATGGAGACACCAGGCAATATCTGGAAGTCTGGGTGGGGGCAGGAAGGACTTGGGAGCTGGGGTTTGTCTCTGGGAAGTGGGTTAGGTATTGGGGCACCAGCAGCGTATGAGCAAGGAAGGACTCCATGAGGATGAAGGAAAGGGTATCAGGGCAAAGGCATCACCTGCTGGACTCAAGGCCCCACAGAGGTTTCCAGCACCCATCACTGGCAGCAGAAGAGGCGCAGATCATTCAGGGCCGTGTCATCCCTCTTCAGCCCCCATGCAGGTTCCTGTCGTGTCTGGATGCCGCACACCGCCTTAGGGCACTGATGGCTCCAGCCACCCCACTGGCCCCAGACAGCCCCCGGCCCCTGCAGCACCTGCCCGTCAGAGCATGCAAACCGTGCGTTGGTGGCAGCCACTTCATCGTGCAGGAACCCATGCTGGGGCACCTGGACCTGCAGCGCAAAGCCCACCAGGTGCCCCTGGTGGGGGCACCAGAGGACCTCCGTCCAGCTGCCCCACCTAGAAGGGGAGAAGCAGCAGTCGGTGCTGGGCCAGGGCTGCAGGCAGAGGGGGAGGGTGCAAGCCCTTTTGTGCTGGGGTGCCATGGAAATAGCGCTCCAGACACAGCGAGGGTATGGGGGCCATTGGGAGCTCACCTGCCGCTCTGGGACTCAGCTGTGTAGCTGCTGTCGGCGTTCCCCCCACGGGAGCAGTGCAGCCGAACCCCGTTCAGTGCCGTGTCTTCCTCCATCACCCCCTGTGGCGGCTCTACCTGTGAGGGGAGGGAGGTGGGGGGTCAGGTGCCAGGGGGGCCCTCACACACGGCGTCCCCAGACCAGCCGCCAGCACAGAGGCCGCACCTTGAAGCTGACACCGCTGGCGTAGGACCCCTTGGGACACATCTCCGGCCAGGCCCAGTCACCCCAGGGTCCCCCGTTGGACACTGAGATGACGGAGGCATCGCTCCTGCCCAGGTCCTGACCCTGCCGTCTCCCTGTGGTCCCTGCAAACCCCACCAGCAGCAGCAGGGCCCACGCTGCCGGCATGGCCGTCCTGCCTGCGGCTGTCCCACTGGGCTCTTACACCAGCCCCCGTGGCGGGGCGTGCAGCAGGAACCTGAGCGTCTCGGTTACCTCCTTGGGGTGCCCGGGCCTGTCGGACAGCCGGGATTAGCCACAGGCAAGGGCTAATCCCCTGCCGGGCGGGGGGCAGGGACCTGATCTGTGAGCACCCTGCCAGGCCGCTTGCGCAGAGCCACCAGGGGTCCTGGTGCCAAGAGCTCTGCAAGGAGCTGCTCGGGCGGCACAGGGCCTAGCGCCATCCTTTCCCCCTCTGGGCTCCCACCATTTGCGATGGGAGCCGCGCTCTGCCTGTTCTATTTCTTCAGTCCCCGAGCACCTCTGCCTCTTCTGCAGGGGGCAGCTGAGTAAGGCTGGGGTCATGGCATTCAGTGCGACTGAGGCAAAAGGGCAGGTACCTGGGATCCAGCCTACATCACCGAAGAAAATTGCATGCCCTCTTCCCTGTCCCCACGTCCCACGGTGCTTGTTGCATTCAGGTTTCACACTTCACTGCTCCCAGTTTGCTTGCTGGGTGGCACCTTCCTCTTTCTGCAGGGGATCGTTTTACTCCTTGGTAGCCACTTTCTGCAGTAACATCTCTTTTAAACATTTCTGAGCCTTTTTAAACATTGCCGGGCCGGCGCTCCTTGAAAAGCCAGCCAGAAGGGAAGGAGAAAGCTGGGGTGAGAGGGGAGCTGGTGGTGTACGGGAACCAGGTGCTCTTCTCGGGGACGGGGAGGAAAAGCTCCCTAAGGCTCACGAGTGCGGGCTCTCCTCTTTGCTAGGCGGGAGCTGCGACCGGCGCAGTCGCCAGCCCCGCGCCCCGGCAAAAGCGCCGACGAGGGTGGGATTCGAACCCACGCGCGCAGAGCGCAATGGATTAGCAGTCCATCGCCTTCACCACTCGGCCACCTCGTCCTGCCCCGCGCCCGCCCCGCCGCCTGCCCGTCACGGGGCCCCGCCCCGCCCCTCGGCGGCCGCCTCCCGCCCGCGGGCCCGCCCCGCCCCGCTGCAGGCCCCGCGCGGGCAGCGCTGCGGCAGCGCCCTCTTAGCGCAGCCGGCAGCGCGTCAGTCTCATAATCTGAAGGTCCTGAGTTCGAGCCTCAGAG
>NW_023307412.1:0-3135 GCF_011077185.1 Oxyura jamaicensis
CACCGCCGGCTTGGAGCGGCGGGGCCCAGCGGCCTCCGGCGGAGCAGAGGGGCGGCGGCGCCACCTGGCGGCGCTGCGCGGCGCTGCGCGGAGCTGCGCGGTGGCGCTGCCTGCGCCCTGCTCCGCCGGAGGCCGCTGGGCCCCGCCGCTCCAAGCCGGCGGTGTCGGGGGGCTCGGCCGGGTGCCCGCGGCCCCGCTGCCCGCCCCTGCCCCTCGGGGAGACGGCGGAGGAGGAGGAGGCGACCCCAGCGCGTCCCCGAGTGGCGCGGTCCCTGGGCAGCGACCCTCCGGCTTTGCCGGGTTAATGGGTGCGGGATGTCCTCTACGTCTGGCCCTGCGAGAGGACAGATTTTAATTGAAAAGCTAAAGCGCTGCTGCGGTCGGAAAGGTACTCGGCTGGAGTTTCCCTTCAGCCGAAGCTGCAGCTGGTCGAGGAGCTCGTCCCAGGCCGGGGTCCCCCCGGTGCTGCCTCCGAGCAGAGGGGGGAGTCGGAGGGCGGCCAGCGCCGGCCGTGACCCCAAGGCTCAAGTTCAGCACCCGCCGGTGTGAACCCGCTGCGTGGGGGCCGTGCAGGGGGTACCGAGACAACTTTTTCGCCCTCGGAATGGATTTTTTTTTTATTTTTTTTTTTTAAGCAGAAGTAAATAAAGAGATGGGACGCTATGATACGGATCTGGAAGGAAAAAATAGTTTGACAATTTTCCCCCTGCTTGCTGTTAAATCTTTTCTTTATCGTAACTGGCGCTTAATTATTTTTTATTATTATTTTTTAAGTACTAGGAAGAAATAAACTGTCGTCAGTTTAGCTATTAAAAATCCACCCAAGTTAAAAGATAACAACGGAAAACAGTGGGTATGGGAGAAAGTTTGTCGAAGATATAAATGGATAGTTTTCTCTTCGTTTGCATCCTCTGTTTCCCTGGACGACTACGCGTAAATGTATAAATGTATATAGTTCTGCAGCAAACGTTCACAATAGAAGTGAATTCTAAAGTTACAGTTACCAACGGCAAATCCTAGTAAGGAAGGTGATAAAAAATGATTTATTTTTTTTTATTTTTTTATTTTTTTTCTGGGAAACGACATGGGAAGTACAGACAACAAATACTAAAATTCAGTGCTAAAAGCTTGAGTGGATTCCTAACTCTACCAAACCCTAGCAAAGGTATTTGGGGAAAATAGATAATTTCAGGAATAATAATAATAATAATAATAAAATCGGGTTTTTCTTTCGGGAGGAGAGCAAGGCGCTTTCTGTAGGGATGCTACCCAGTGTTACGCAGTTTCCTGTGCAGCGTGTGAGTGGAACATGCCGTGTGGCTTCGGGAGGCACCCGCGGAGCCCCCGGGGGGCAGAGGGAGGCCGTCCCGCAGCGAGGCCGGGGGAGGCCCGGCCTTCACGGGCAGCCCGGGACGAGGCCGCCGGGGTGCGGGGCGCGCCCTGCCCCGCGGACACCGTGGATGCTCTCAGGGCTCCGACCTCGGCTCCCGGGCTCGTTGGTTTTGTTTTGCGCAGGGCAGTGCTGTTTTCTACACCCTGCACAAAAAGGCTCATTAGTGACTTATGGTCATAAACCCGCCCAAAGGCCCTCTCCCCCGGCCACCGAGGGGGTCTCGCTGGAGTAGAGGGCTCGGCGGGGCTGCCATCCTTCCCGGGCGTCCGTGCGGCGGCCCCGGGGTTTGCTTTGATGTCAGGGAGCTTCAACGGCCCCGAAACATTGGGCTTTAGGAGTTTGTTTGTTTGTTTGTTTTGTTTTTTTTCTTTCGGCGGCCTGATGAAAAATGTCGTGAAGGGAGAGAAAAGTTCATCGCAAGAGGAAACACAACGGGAGATGGGAGATGTCCAGAGAAACAAAGTCCATCGTTCCTCGGGACTTCACTGTGTTAGCAATGGTTTCACTAGAAAGCTGCTCGCAGGGACATAAAAGGATGAGAAACTCGTGCCTCCATAAACCTTCCCCCTAATTACGTGGGGCTTCGTGTCCTCAGAGTGATTGCTGCCTCGGCGTAAATCCGAGCGAGACACGTAATCACGCCTGGCTCACTTCTTCCCCTTCTCGGCTGATTGCGAAAGATTAACAACGATTACAAGTGGGTAGAGCTAATGAACGTGAACTTGTGTTTTCCATCCGGTTGTTGCTGTGACTGCCGGCCCGGCTCTGCCGTTCCTCGCCCCGCTCCCACAAGCTGCCGGGGGTCACTGCAGCAGCCACAAAGCTCCACCAAGCCCGGGCCCGGAGGCTGCCGCTGCTCGGCCCCGCGGCAGGCTGGCTGCGGAGGTCGGGCCCGGGGTGACCGCGGTGCCGGCAACGGGCTGCGGCTCCGCGGCGGCTCCCCCTCGGCGCCGGCTGCCTCCTTTTCGGAGGCTCGTAGTTCCCGTGCCCGAGAGGGAGCGCGTTTAGAGCCCGCGGAGCGGCGGGACATGGCCCACGGGGCCCGGGCTCGTCTTCGGAGCGCGCTCCCTTTCCGGCTCCTTGCGCTCCTGCGGCTTCCTTCCCGACTCAGC
This sequence comes from Oxyura jamaicensis, assembly GCF_011077185.1. Classification (NCBI taxonomy): domain Eukaryota; kingdom Metazoa; phylum Chordata; class Aves; order Anseriformes; family Anatidae; genus Oxyura; species Oxyura jamaicensis. The sequence goes on from NW_023307412.1 coordinate 2,506, forward strand.
GGGACAGCGGCGAGAGACGGCAGGAGGATTTGCCCCAGTCTCGGAAAGTGACCCCCAGAGCAGCCGTCAGCGCTAGGGCCCTCTGTCCTGACCAGGCGGCCTCACCGCCACACGGCTGGTGCTGCGAGGGGACGGGCTAAGGAGCGCCAGGCTCCGCGCCCTGCCGGCTGCCAGCAAAGGGACGAGGGACAAGGGGCAAGGGGTCGGGGGGGAGGTCTGCCACGGGCGAGAGCTCGGTGGGACAGGCGGGTGGGACCCTACAACAAAGCCGGGAAGGAGAGAGGGGAGAAGGGAGGACAAGAGGATGGGCTGCAGAGGCCGTGGCTGCTTCTCCCCCCGCCTGGGCCGCAACAATGGGCTCGGGGAGGTGTCGATGGGTCGCGGGGAGGGGACGCCGAGGGTCGCCGGGCTGCGGGCAACCGGGGAGGGGAGAGCCCCGAGGCGCGCGGCTTGGAAAGGTCCAGCAGAGGATGGAGGTCCACCGCTGGCCCTTTTGAAGCCGCGGGGAGGCGGGCGGGGGGGATAAAAGCGGCGGGGTCGAGGGGCATCGCCGCCGCCGCCCGCCCGCCCGGCCCCTCCCCAGCGCCGGGGCCGCGGCGGGGCGGGAGCGCGGCGTCGGGGGGGCGCCGT
>NW_023307413.1:0-2655 GCF_011077185.1 Oxyura jamaicensis
AAAAAAAAAAAGAAAAAAGAAAAAAAAGAAAAAAAAAATAAAGAAAAAAAAAATAAATCCTATTTTTTTTTTTCTTATTGCATGTGGAAGGTTTTGGCACGGCTCCGCCGGCCGCTCGCCCGGCCCCGGTGGCCGCGGTGCCGCGGGGTCCGGCCGCATCCTGCCCGCGGCGTCGCCCGCCCTCCTCCTCCTCCTCGCGCCCGGGCAGGCGCGGATGTCCTCTCGCCTCTCTTAAATAGAACTTACGAGCTAGAAAATAGTTTTCTTTGTGTGTTTTCGTTCTCGTTCTCGTTTTTTTTTTTTTCTTTTTTCTTTTTTTTAATTTTAATATAATCTGCTCCTCTTATCAGCCCATAGATTTAATATATAAGCATGTACAAGAAAAAAAAGTCTCTCCCCCGCTCTGTACAAAAGTTACTGTCTCTTTTTTTTTGTTTTTTGTTCTGTTTTTGTGCATTCTATTGCATTTGTAATTTCTGGGAAACAAAAAAAAAAATGGGGAAAAAAAAAAAAAAAAGAAAAAAAATAGAAGTCATATCTGAGTTTCCTGCACTTTCTCCTTGGTGTGGGTCTGAATGATATAGGGTTCAGAGAGGGTGGTTACGGGGGGGTGCAGCGAGTTCCCCAGGCTGTTCTCTGTCCAGTGGGCCCCGTGCGCGGCTTTGTAGGTGTTGTAGTTAATGTGGTCATGAACGGCGGGCAGCACGACCGCCCCCTCACCTGAGACGCCGGCGGGGGCCGCCGCCGCCGCCGGGATGTCCTCGTCCACCTGGATGATCTCCACCGTCCGGGCGGCCGTCACGGTGCTGCGCTGCTGGTGCCGCTTGCGGAGCTTGTAGAAGACGATGAGCATGGCCGCGGCCAGGAGGGTCACCGCCACGAAGCAGCCGATGATGATCTTGGTGGTCTTCATCACCTCGTCCAGGCTGGTCTGCATCTTGTCGCCGGCGTCGGCGGTGGGCACGGCCACCTGCTTGGGCGTCCGCGTGGTCTGCACCAGGACGGTGGTGGTGGTGGTGTAGGCCGGCTGGTAGCCCGTGGAGGTGGTGGGCACGGGCTTGGTGAACTTGGGGGAGACGTCCTCGGGGGAGATCTCCGTGGTCTCCACCGTGACGGTGGTGAAGAAGCTGTAGTTGGAGGTGTTGAGCTCGGCCGTGCTCACGTTGAGGTAGGCCGAGGCGTTGGAGTTCCCCGCCACGTTGGTCACCATGCACGTGTAGAGGCCGGTGTCCGTCAGCAGCACGTGGGAGAAGTTGAGGGTGCCGTCGTTGAGGACGGAGATGCGCGGGTGGCTGGACGCGTGGCTCAGCACCGTCCCGTTCGGCAGCAACCACCGAACGGAGGACATGGAAGGAGTCCGGCACTTGAGCTCGGCCACCCGCCCCTCGGAGATGTTGAGGTCCATCGGGGCGTCCATGATGAAGGGCGCCGAGCACTGGAAGGAGGTCTGGTCCACCTCCACCAGGAACCTGCCCCGCATGTGCAGGGGCGCGTGGCAGCGCCCGCAGCAGGTGGAGTTGGTGGGGATGTACTCGCGCAGCCACCAGGACAGCCAGAGGATGTCGCAGTCGCAGTCCCAGGGGTTGTGGTGCAGGTGCAGCTCCACCAGGTAGCGCAGCGGGGCGAAGAGGTCGTGGGGCAGGGAGGAGAGGTTGTTGTGGGCCAGGTTGAGCTCCACCAGCGCCGTGAGGTCGTCGAAGGCGTTGCGCTCGATCAGGCTGATCTGCGAGTTCATAATCCAGAGCTTTTTGAGCGACTTGAGCCCGTGGAAGGAGCCCGGCTTGATCTCGGGGAAGTTGTTCCCCGACATCTCCAGCTCCTCCAGCCCCACCAGGGGCGTGAGGTTGGGCATGTCCTTGATGTTGCACATCCCCAGGTTGAGGTACTTGAGGTTGTACAGGCCCTCGAAAGCCCCCTCGGAGATGTACTCCAGCTTCTTCAGCTCGCCCAGGTCCAGGCGCATGAGGGAGGGCACCCGGTTGAAGGCGTACGAGGGGATGCTCTCGATGGGGTTGTTCCTCAGCCACAGCTCCCGCAGCTTGGAGAGGTACTCGAAGGCCCCGCTGGGGATGACGGTCAGCCAGTTGTCGAAGAGCTCCAGGGTGTTGAGGCTGGCCAGCCCGTTGAAGGCGCCCACCTCGATCTGCCGGATGGCGTTCCGGCCCAGCTGCAGGACCTCCAGGTGGTGCAGGTGGCGGAAGGTGTCCGCCTGGATCAGCTGGATGTTGTTCTCCATCAGGTTGAGGTACCGGGTGTTGGAGGGGATGCCCGGGGGCACCTGGGCCAGCCCGCGGCGCGTGCAGACCACCTTGCCCAGCTGGTTACTGCAGGAGCAGGCGGCGGGGCAGCTCGGGGCGGCGGGCGAGGCGGCGGCGGCGGCGCAGAGCGTCCAGGCGTGGACGGTCAGGCAGGCGAACAGGGACGCGCTCCAGCCGTGGTGCCCAGGTACCTGCCGCAAGAGCTTCATGGTGTGGCACGTTCATCATTCACCATCGTCCGGGATGGCGGCGCGGAAAGGAGAACTGGCTCGGGTCCCCCCCCCACGCCCCCCCACCTCCCCTTTCCTCCGCGCCCGGAGCCGAGGAGAAGGACGCTCCCGAGGCTCGGACGCGGAGCTTGACGGCTCGCCGGAGGGGCCGGGGGTCGGGGGGGGGG
>NW_023307414.1:0-1045 GCF_011077185.1 Oxyura jamaicensis
CCAGACCGACTACCCGTTAAAAAGTGCAGCGGTTCAGGTCACCGGATGCAGGGAGTGTCTGAGCCTGTTGCTGCCATCGGCGGGAGGCAGAGAAACTGTGTGTGTGAGGTGTGAGCAGGTGGATGACCTGGTCCGCATGGTGGCGGAGCTCAAGGAGGAGGTGGAGAGGTTGAGGGATATCAGGGAGTGTGAGCGGGAGATAGACTGGTGGAGCGACTCCCTGCAGGGCCTCAAGGAGAGGTACCGGGGTGAGACACCCCAAATGGGGGTGGACCCCCTGCCCTGTCGCCGTCAGGCAGAGGGAGGGGATCTGGGAGTTGAGGAGGAATGGAAAAAGGTCCCTGCTCGACATCGCAGGCGATGCCCTCCCCTTCCGGCCCCACCTTCCCAGGTGCCCTTACGCAACAGGTTTGAGGCCCTGGAGATGGAGAGACCGGTGGGTGAGGAAGAGGTAGCAAGTGTACCCAGGAGGATGACTAGGGCGAGGAGGTCGACTCCATGCATCAGGACTGCCTCCACCAAGAAAGACAGAAGGGTGATTGTTGTGGGAGACTCTCTCCTCAGGGGAACAGAGGGCCCTATTTGTCGGCCTGACCCTACCCGTAGGGAAGTCTGCTGCCTCCCTGGGGCCGGGGTCAGGGACATTGCCAGGAAGCTTCCTAACCTGGTTCACCCTTCTGACTATTATCCTCTTTGATAGTCCAGGCAGGTAGTGATGACATTGAAGAGAGAAGCCTGAGGGCTATTAAACGAGACTTTAGGGGACTGGGACGGTTAGTGGATGGAGCGGGAGTGCAGGTGGTGTTTACGTCCATCCCTACAGTGGCAGGGAGGGGTACAGAGAGGACACGAAAAGCCCACCTGTTAAACACGCGGCTCAGGGGCTGGTGCCAACACAGAAATCTTGGGTTTTTCGACCATGGGGCACTTTACTCGACACCTGGCCTGATGGCCGCAGACGGGTCCCTATCTTTTAGGGGAAAATGGATCCTGGGCCAGGAGCTGGCAGGGCTCATTGAGAGGGCTTTAAACTAGGTAAGAAGGG
>NW_023307415.1:0-1630 GCF_011077185.1 Oxyura jamaicensis
AGACATCTCAGACACACTGTTCACTGTAGATTCATTTATTTCTTTAAACACATGAGTGGGCTAAATAATGATGTTTTATATGGACAACATTGATGCCCCTTGCCCACAAAAATTAACAAGAACAACAATAACAACACTCAAGAACAAAAGACAAGCTTGGTATATTATGAGTTATATTATGAGAGGTTTTCAGAAGAAGACAGGCAGAGCATTACTTCTAATGTACACCCACTCAGAAGTTTGCACAGTGCATCCTTGAGCTCGTGGTTCCTCATGCTGTAGATGAGGAGATTCACTGCTGAAGGAACCACTGAGTACAGAACAGTCACCACGAGATCCAGGAATGGGGAGGAGAGGGCAGGGGGCTTCAGGGCGGCAAAAAAGGCAGTGATGACAAACAGGGAGACCACAAACAGGTGAGGGAGGCACGTGGAAAAGGCTTTGTGCTGTCCCTGCTCAGAGGGCATCCTCAGCACAGTCCTGAAGATCTGCACATAGGACAGCACGATGAAAACAAAACACCCCAAAGCCACAAAAACACTAAATGTGAGAAGCCCAATTTCCCTGAGGTAGGAGTCAGAACAGGAGAGCTTGAGGATCTTGGGGACTTCACAGAAGAACTGGTTCACAGCATTGCCTCTGCAGAATGGCAGTGAAAATGTATTGGCAGTGTGCAGCACAGCATGGAGAACCCCACTGCCCCAGGCAGCTGCTGCCATCTGGGCACAAGCTTTGCTGTCCAGGAGGGTCCCGTAGTGCAGGGGCTTGCAGATGGCAACATAGCGGTTATAGGACATGACAGTGAGAATAGAAAACTCTGTTGACATCAAGAAGACAAACAGAAAGAGCTGTGCAACACACCCTGAGTATGAAATATCCCTGGTGTCCCAGAGGGAATTGGCCATGGCTTTGGGGACAGTGGTGGAGATGCAGCCCAGGTCGAGGAGGGCGAGGTTGAGGAGGAAGAAGTACATGGGGGTGTGGAGGCGGTGGTCACAGGCTACGGCTGTGAGGATGAGGCCATTGCCCAGGAGGGCAGTCAGGTAGATGCCCAGGAAGAGCATGAAGTGCAGGAGCTGCAGCTCCCTTGTGCCTGCAAATGGCAGGAGGAGGAACTCACTGATGGAGGTGTTGTTGGACATCTGATGTTTCTGGACAAAGGGGATGATCCAAGGAAGAAAAGACAGTGATAAGGAGGAGAGAATTCTCTAAGAGAAACCTACTCACCTCTCACCAAACCCCCTCACAGTGACTTTCCCCTTCTGAAAACTTCTTGTTGGTCCTTTACCTATCCCTGTAGTGGGTTTATGTGGCAAGGTTTTGCAAGCAGGAGGCCATAGGGGTGGCTTCTGTAAGTAAAATGTGGAAGCTGCCCCATAGTACTTTATATACAGCAACAACTGACCAGAACTAGGCAAGTAAGCGATGTTCTTTGCACCTCTGTGAGAGCACAGAATAGGCAAAATAAAATAAAATAATAAAATAATAAAATGAAATAAAAAATGCTGCTACACAGCAGCTGGGAGAGTGAGAGGAGTGAGGAACAGCCTTTCAGGCACCAAGGTCACTGAAGAAGGAGGGCGAGTGGTGCTCCAGGCAATGAAGTCGCCTGTGGCCTGTGGTGAGGACC
>NW_023307416.1:0-1006 GCF_011077185.1 Oxyura jamaicensis
GGGGGGGGGGGGCACATTCCAGCAGTGCATTGTGGGGGAGCTGCTGGGGGCACTGGGGGCCCTCCCAGTGCTCCCAGTTCCCTCCCAGTGACTCCAACCCCCCTCTTAATGTCCCCAGCCCCCCTCCCAGTGCTCCCAGTCCTCCCAGTTCTGCCCTAGTGACCACTCCCAGTGTTCCCAGTTCCCTCCCAGCCCCCCTCCCAGTAATCCCAGTACTCCCAGTGCCCCTCCCATTGCTCCCAGGTCCCTTCCCAGTGCCCCCAGCCCCCCTCCAAGTGCCCCCAGCCCCCTCCCAGCCCCCTCCCCGTGCTCCCAGTTCCCTCCCAGTGCCCCTCCCAGTACTCCCAGTCCACACCCAGTGCCCCCCAGTCCCCCTCCCAGTGCCCCCATCCCCCTCCCAGCCCCCTCCCAGTGCTCCCAGTGACCCCAGTTGTCCCCACCCAGGTGCCGGGGCCATGGGGAGCCTCCCACTGCCCCTCCCCCTCCTGCTGCTGGTGGCGGGGGCCCAGGTGGGGGCCGGGCTGTACCTGGACCTGGGTGAGACCCCGGCCCTATAGGGGCCATAGGGGGCTATAGGGGGTGTGGGGGGCTGTAGGGGGTGTGGGGGGCTGTAGGGGGCACTGGGCCCTATGGGGTGTATGGGGGGGGGGGGGGGGGGGGGGGGCCCCGGGGGCTGCGGGTCCCCTATAGGGGTTTCTGGGGGCTTTGGGGGCTCTGGGTCCCCTATAGGGGTGTATGGGGGCTTTGGGGGCTCTGGGTCCCCTATAGGGGTGTATGGGGGCTTTGGGGGCTCAGGGTCCCCTATAGGGGTGTATAGGGGCTTTAGGGGCTTTGGGTCCCCTATAGGGGTGTATGGGGGCTTTAGGGGCTCTGGGTCCCCTATAGGGGTGTATGGGGGCTTTGGGGGCTCTGGGTCCCCTATAGGGGTGTATGGGGGCTTTGGGGGCTCTGGGTCCCCTATAGGGGTGTATGGGGGCTCTGGGGGCTCTGGGTCCCCTATAGGGGT
>NW_023307417.1:0-4469 GCF_011077185.1 Oxyura jamaicensis
GGTATCAAGAGCACTCTTCAAATGTCTCCTGAACACTGTCAGGCTTGGGGCATCAACATATCTTGCCTGTTCTAGTGTTTAACCACTCTCATCATACATTTTTTTTTTTTCCTAATGTCCAGTGTGAACTGGACACAGCTGGCACAGCTTTGTGCTGTTCTCTCATGTCCTGTTATCAGTTACTAGGGAGAAGAGACCAGCACTTCCATCTCTTCTTGCTCTCATCGGGACCTGCAGAGAGTAATGAGGTTGCCTCTCAATCTCGTTATCTCCAAACTAGGTGATCCAAGTTACCAAATTCCCAATCCTCAGCCTTACCTCATAAAACATGCTTACCAGCCCTTTTACCAGCTTCCTTGTCCCTCTCTGAATGCTTTCAAAGACCTGACTTCCTTCTCATGTTGTGGAGATCAGAACTGCACACAATATCCAAGGTGAGGCTGCACCAATACTAAACATATTGGAAGCATCACCTCTTTAAACTGGCTGTCTATGCTGTGTTTAATGCACCCATTTAATGTGGTTTGTCACCTTGGCTGCCAGGGCACATTGCTGGCTCACGGTGAGCCTGCTGGCACCAGCATTCCCAGGCCCCTTTCCACTGAGCTGCTCTCCAGATACTCCTCTTCCAGTTTGTGCCTGTGTTTGGCGTCGTTCCATCCCAGGTGCAGCACCCGGCATTTTCCTTTGTTGAACTTCATGTCATTGTTGATTGCACAGTGCTCCAATCTATCCAGATCCCTCTGCAAGGTCTCTAATCCATGCTGGGAGACAACAGCAACTCAGTTTAAGATCATCAGCAAACTTGCTGAGGATGCATTCCACTCCTGCAACCAGATCATTGATAAAAATGTTGAGCAGGACCAGCCCTAGAATTGAGCCCTGAAGAACACTGCTCCTGAACAGCCACCAGCCCATTCATTCACTGTGACCCTTCAAGCTCTGTCATTCAGCCAGTTCATCACACTAATACCAGTATACCATGTACCTGTTCATCTCACAGGTGGACAGTTTGTCCAGAAGGATGTTATCAGGGACTATAATAGTCATGACAGACAGGGTTGTATCTATCTTATTATAATATTTAATACTATATTTTGATAACACATATATGGTTGGACCAAGTGATTTTGGAGGTCTTTCCCAACCTTAATGATTTTATGATAATATTACATATAATTATTAATATACTATTTGTAAACAGAGAAAGATATTAGCTAACCCATAAGGAATTAACCTTAAATTCGCAAGTTAAATTTGCCTTTTCCTTCTACTTAGCTCTGTGTCTTCAGCTATTCTTTCCTCCAGAATTTGGTCTAAAGATATGAATCTTCTTGAAAATATTTTGTCTTGATCACTACCCTCCTGAAATACAAGTATTTAATTTTCATTTTGTGTCTTAACCTTCCCACCAGTTGGTTGATTCATTTAAAAAAAAAAAAAACACTTGCTAAATGACCTTCCTAGGTTTCCTATGCTAACTCTGTCAAGATGCAGGATGGAGAGTATTTAGTCCATTTATTCTTATTGATTTATAAGTCAAGAAGTGCTCCAGTCCCATGTCTGTGAGATTTTCTTCTATCCTATAAAGCAAAATATCTTTTTTACCTTGAATATCTTTTAGGAAATTGTTTCCTTTGAAAACTTATAATCTTCATTTTTAATTAACACCAGGTATGCATGTTTTAATTTTTCAGGATCAAATTGAAAAATAGGTTATTTACTGATATAATTTGGATCAGATAAGTGTAGAATCTGATTCTTAATTTTCAGTATAAATTTGACTAATAAAATTATATTTTTTAGTTCACTGCTTAATTTATGGTATGGAGTTGTAAACATACAGAGTAATATACAATGATTTTTCAAAAGTGTGATTTCCTGCTAAAACTGTTTTAGGTGGTCTTTGAAAGGGCAAGGTGACACCGGTGTACCACTCTTTACTTAAAACAAACCTAGAAATCTTACACTATCAAGAACCCTTCTGTTTCTATAAAGACAAATGTCCAAAATAGAAAATCTGGTAATTAACATTATCTTTTTTCCCCACAGGATTTTGTAACTATTTGGAAGACTGGTCCCTGAGATGATGTCTTGTCCATACTCATCTGAGATTACTGAAAATGATGAGGCCTGCACTGCTGCAGACTGAAGTCATCAGTCTTCTGGGATTCATCTCATAATACCTCATAGGTGTCAAATATTGCTTGGAAATCAGTTCAGGTAACTTTTTATAGAGGAATATTTTTAATGTTTTTCCCCTTGAAGATCAATAGTAGTTCTCTTTACTACTATTATCCCTGTGTTTGTGCTTTCACATCCCTGTCTAAACCATTTTATCCAAAGTGTCTAACAGCCAAACAGTGAACAAGGAATAGACAAAAAATATGCCACAGCAATTACACAGGAAGAGAAAGCAAAATGTAAAATAAAGACTTCCTTTACTGATCATTTTGTCAGTCCTAAAAGCATATATTTCCTGCAGAGTATCCTGGTCAAAGCCTGGTCTGTTTGGAAGAATGGTCAGTTTACTCAGTGAATATTTTGAACACAGATGTTGAACGTTAATTGTCACACAATGTGACAAAGGAAAGTATATTTTAGCATTTAAGTCAGTGTACATTTAAAAACAATAGACAAAGACAATACCACAAATCCAAATACAATACATACAGCGTTTTCATGCATATGTTCATAAAAACTTTTAAGATACCATGTTTAATTAATTGGCCACTTTGAATGTTAACAACCAAGTTACTTGAACGTGTTTATGGTATATAAGCATATAAAGGTTAAGAGCCCTATACTGCATTTTCCAAGTGGGAAAATATGAATTAATTCAAGCAGGAAGATTCTGGGGTAACAGAATCAGTTGTTTTGCAGCTAAAAGAAAGTTCTGTCTTTAAAAAGAAAAATATATTTTTCTCTTTGTACTGAGATGTTATTTTGCATGTATTCATGCTTATTAACATTTTCTAATTCAAAATTTTAATTGAATAGAAACTGCTCCTCTGACTGCATCTGTTTCTGTCAAATACACAGATACTTCTCTTTATAATGCCCTTCCTCCACCAGAGATCCCTGAGCTAATTCGTGACACTTGACATTAATCACATGCACAGATCAACAAAGACTTTGCTTTCATATAAAAACTAATTTAGAACATATTTCTAAATTAGTGCTTGTTATTGCAGTCAATTTAATTAGCTAGTTAATGACAATATCTGTTCATAATCCAAGTAGTCAAAAATACCAAGTTCAGTAATTAGACCATATAATTCCTTAACAACTCAATTTTATAATGGAAAAGTGCTATGCTTTAAGTCAATTTGCTTCTAATACTCTCCGATATTCAAAATTAGAAATTCCTTAGTGTATTATTTTGACATTCAAAACCTGAGAGAGACTATTTGGGTTAAAAAGCTCCACCGCACTCTGTATTTCATATGAAATAGATGTAAGTTATGTTGTATTTTATATAATTTACCTGGGTGTATCCTATTTACCTAAATACTGGGCTAAATAATCTACTTTAAAACAATTGCAAAATTTAATTTTTGTCAGAAAACAATAATGATAAAATAATTACAGACTACAGTAACAAGTAATATTTGACCTTAGTAACAACACAGACATTGAACATTATTTCAGTTAATGTGACAAAGGAAAGTATAGTAGAGCATTTAAGACATTTAAAAAAAAATAAAATAAAAAAAAAAAGAAACACAACAAGTCGAACAAAGACAGCGCCACAAATCCAAACTGACACTTATAGTAACCCATAGCAATGAAAAAATCCTGTCAAAAAGGCATTAGAATAAGCTAATTTCATTTCTCCCAGCCGCCTGCCTTTCAATTCTTTATCCCTGCTATCAGGTTTGAATAAATTTCATCTCTCACACTACAAGTAATGAGCAGGCAATGACTTATGAAGCAAAGAGACCAAGTTGAGACAGAATTAGAATACAATTTTAATGAGACAGAGCTGAGAAAGTGGAAGTGTTACTCTCCTGACAGACTTGGCAAAATACCCACCATTATTTCAAATGCTTTTTCCTCTCTATAGAGAAACTGTCCTTTTTTTTTTTTTTTTTTTTTTTTTTAATTGGAATACTCAAGAGAATACTTTTAGCAGTATACTGTTAATGTGATTTAAGTCAAAAATTACTTACTAAAGAATCTATGAATTTGCTTTATAGAAGACGAAATAGGGCATAAATACACTAGAAGTCACATGGGATGACAAACAGAGGAAGGTCATCTTCTGCTCTGCTGGTGCACTTCTAGAGAATAGTCTAGTCTCTTCAAAGCCTTTTTGTGGCCAACTGAATAAAATTACATCATTTTTTATGTGTCTACAGGAGTACTCATAATTGCACTCACAAGGATTAGAAAGACTTTACCTAATCTGGATGTAAGAAGCATTTCTACTTCTGATGACTTTGTGTCTACAGCGACATTGCAACATC
>NW_023307418.1:0-1427 GCF_011077185.1 Oxyura jamaicensis
TAAAGGAAAGAACAACTCACAGATTGAGATCAAGATAATTTAATTAAAGGGAAAAAATAATTATTAAAGAAAGATTATGATTAAGCAATGTAACGAAAGAAAGAAGAGGAAGGGGAAAAGGGAGGGGGAAAGGGAAAACAAGACAAAACAAAACAAGTATAGGCTGTGTGGATGTGCAGAGGAAAGAAATTACTCTCTACTTCCCACAAATGAGTGATGCTTGACCACGTCCTTGAAGCAGGGTCTCAATGCACGTAGCTGTTTTTTGGGAGGATAGACGTTTTCACCACGAGAGCCCACCCCTCCCCTCTTCTTCCTTTTTCCACCTTTTATTGCTGAGTGTGACATCATATCACAGAATCACAGAATCACAGAATAGTCTAGGTTGGAAGAGACCTCCAAGATCACCGAGTCCAACCTCCTACCTAACGCTAACAAATCTTCCACTCAACCATATCCCTAAGCTCTACATCTAAATGTCTTTTAAAGACCTCCAGGGATGGTGACTCAACCACTTCCCTGGACGACCCATTCCAGTGACTAACAACCCTTTCAGTAAAGAAGTTCTTCTTAATATCCAACCTAAACCTCCCCTGGCACAACTTTAGCCCATTCCCCCTCGTCTTGTCACCAGGCATGTGGGAGAATAGACCAATCCCCACCTCGCTACAGCCTCCTTTCAGGTACCTGGAGAGTGCAATAAGGTCACCCCGAGCCTCCTCTTCTCCAGGCTAAACAGTCCCAGCTCCCTCAGCCGCTCCTCATAAGACTTGTTCTCCAGACCCTTCACCAGCTTCCTAGCCCTTCTCTGGACTCACTCGAGCACCTCCATGTCCTTCTTGTAGCGAGGGACCCAAACCTGAACACAGTACTCAAGGTGCGGCCTCACCAGAGCCGAGTACAGGGGGACAATCACTTCCCTGGACCTGCTGGCCACTCTGTTTCTTATACAGGCCAGGATGCTGTTGGCCTTCTTGGCCACCTGAGCACACTGCTGGCATATTCAGCCGACTGTCAACCACTACTCCCAGGTCCTTCTCTGACAGGCAGCTTTCTAACCACACATCTCCCAGCCTGTAGCTCTGCTTGGGGTTGTTGTGCCCCAGGTGCAGGACCCGGCACTTGGCCTTGTTGAACTTCATACCGTTGACCTCGGCCCATCGGTCCAGCCTATTGAGATCTCCCTGCAGAGCCTTCCTACCCTCAAGCAGATCAACACACGCACCTAACTTGATGTCGTTTGCAAACTTACTGAGGGTGCACTTGATCCCCTCGTCCAGATATGGAATGGAATATCCCTTTGGTTGGTTTAGGTCAGCAGCCCTGGTGATGTTCCTTTCTCACAATTTTACCCACCCCCTAGGAGGGTTAGAGAAAGTCCTGATGCTGTGCCAGCACTGCTAAGCAGCACACACAACACCAGTGTG
>NW_023307419.1:0-1066 GCF_011077185.1 Oxyura jamaicensis
GGGGAGGAACGAAGGGGGAGAGGGGGGAGGGGGGTGATGAGGGAGGGGGAGGGGGGAGGGGGGAGGGGAGGCCACGCCCAGTTGGAGGAGGCCACGCCCACCCGGTGGGGGGCACGCCCACCCGGTCGTTGTGGCCCCGCCCCCTTTCCTGAAGGGTCCTCGGGGCTGGGGGGTGAGGCCACGCCCACTTGAGGCCACGCCCTCTCGGCTGAAGCCACGCCCGTTCGCTCGAGACCACGCCCACTTGACTAAGACCACGCCCACCCGGTGGTCGAAGCCCCGCCCCCTTCATTAAGGGCCCCCCTCCTTTAATTGGGGGGCTGACCCTAAATGAAGGGGCCTCGTGGCAATGGGGTCGAGGCCCCGCCCACTTCTCGGAGGCCACGCCCACCTCACCGAGGCCACGCCCCCACGGACTGAGACCACGCCCACCTCGCCTTGAGGACCCTCCCCCTTGATTAACACCGCGCCATCTTAATTGAAGACCCCCCCCCGCGAATTGAAGCCCCGCCCCCTCTGGCTGAGACCACGCCCCCATTCGAGACCACGCCCCCATTCGAGACCACGCCCCCGTTTCTTCGAGGCCCCGCCCCCTTTCGTTCGAGGCCCCGCCCACCGCGCAATAAAACGAAGCTGAGCTAATTGCAAACGGGGCCGAGGCGTGGGGGGGGGGGGCGGGGCGGGGGACACGCGATGCATTTTGGGGTGCAAGGCACGCGGGGTGCAAGGCATGATGGGAGTTTGGGGTGCAACACACTTGGGGTGCGATGCTCGGGGTGCAACACATTTGGGGTGCAATGCACGGGGTGCAACACATTTGCATTGCAATTCACGGGGTGCAATGGGCTCAGGTTGCAATGCACGGGGTGCAAGGCGTTTGCATTGCAATGCAGCAGGTGCAAGGTGTTTGCATTGAGATGCACGGGGTGCAATGCACGGGGGGGTTTGGGGTGTAGTGCTCAGGGTGGAAGACATTCAGTTTGCAATGCACGGGGGGAGTTTGGGGTGCAATGCTCGGGGTGCGAGGTGTTTGCATTGAGATGCACGGGGTGCAATGCACGGGGGG
>NW_023307420.1:0-1153 GCF_011077185.1 Oxyura jamaicensis
GGGGTGGGACTTGGGGCGGGGGCGGGGCTACGGGGGCGGGGCTTGGGGTGGGGGTAATGGGGGTGGAACTTGGGGTAAGGGGGCGGGGCTTGGGGTGGGGCTGGTGGGGGTGGGGCTTAGGGGTAAGGGGGCGGGGTCTGGGGGTAAGGGGGCGGGGTCTGGGGGTAAGGGGGCGGGGTCTGGGGGCAGGGGCAGCTTCCTGGGCACCGCCCTTGTGCTGCCCGCTGATAGGCTGTGGGCCCGCCTGGGGGCGGAGCGTGAGTGGGGGCGGGGCTAAAGGGGGGCGGGGCTTGGGTGGGACTTGGGGGTAAGGGGGGCGGGGTCTGGGGGTAAGGGGGCGGGGCTTGGGGTGGGGCTAAGGGGGGTGAAGGTTAACGGGGGTGGGGTCTGGGGCATGGGGCCAATAGGATGTGGGTGGGCCTTGGGGCGGGGTTAAAGGGGGCGGGGCTAAATGGGGCGGGGCAAGGGGTGGGGGTAAGGGGTGGGGTTAGGGGGCGGGGCCTAATGGGGTGGGTTGTAGGAGGGGTGGAGCCTAAGGGGGCGGGGCTATGGGAGGGGTGGCATGGGGGTAGGTGGGTGGGGTCAGGGGGTCGGGGCTAATGTGGGTGGGGCCCTGAAGGGGCGGGGTGCAGGGTGAGGTCTGGGAGGGGTCAGGGGAAGGGGCGGGGCCACGTGGGGGTGGGGCTGGGGGCACAGCAGCGGGGGTGGCTCCGGGTGGTCCCTGCCTGGCCCCTCCGTGTCCCCTCCGTGTCCCCAAATGTCCCCCTGTGACCCCGTGTCCCTCAGTGTCCCCACGTGACCCCGTGTCCCCGACCTGTCCCTCAGTGTCCCCGTGTCCCCTCCGTGTCCCCGTGTCCGGTGTCCCCATGTCCCCACGTGTCCCCATGTCCCCACGTGTCCCCGTGTCCCCATGTCCCCACGTGTCCCCCAATGTCCCCACGTGTCTCCATGTCCCTACGTGTCCCCATGTCCCCACGTGTCCCCATGTCCCCATGTCCCCACGTGTCCCCCAATGTCCCCACATGTCCCCTTCCTGTCCCCACATCACCCCCACGTCCCGAAATGTCCCCGTGTCCCCCCGTGTCCCCACATCCCCATGTCCCCTGTGCCCCGGTGTCACCCACGGGTCCCCAAATGTCCCCATGCCCCCCCC
>NW_023307421.1:0-2669 GCF_011077185.1 Oxyura jamaicensis
GGGGGGGGCTGGGAGGGGGGTGGGAGGGAGTGGGATGGGAATAAGGGGGGGTGGGAGGGGGGCTGGGGAGTACTGGGAGGGATTGGGGGGCACTGGGAGGGGAATGAAGGGACTGGGAGGGGGGCTGGGGGGCACTGGGAGGCACTGGGAGGGGATGAAGGGGGACTGGGAGGGGAATGGGAGTGATAGGAGGGGAATGGGAGGCACTGGGAGGGAACTGGGAGGTACTGGGGTGGACAAGGAGGGAACTGGGAGGGGATGGGAGGAAACTGGGAAGGGACTGGGAGGCACTGGGATGGACTGGGAAGGGACTGGGAGGGAACTGGGAAGGGACTGGGAGGGAACTGGGATGGGCTGGGCTGAACTGGGCGGCACTGGTGGGCCACGGCCGTGCCCCGTGTCCCCCTCCAGGCCACAACGCCGATGACATCGCCGAGACCGTGCTGATGAACTTCCTGCGCGGGGACGTGGCCCGGCTGCGCCGCGCGGCCACCGAGGCCACCGCCGAGGCCACCGGGACCACCGAGGCCACCACAAGGCCCGTGGAGGCCACCAGGAGCCCCATGGAGGCCACCACGAGGTCCATGGAGACCACCAACAACCCCATGGAGGCCACCACGAAGCCTCTGGAAGCCACCAGGAGCTCCACAAAGGTCTCTACGGCTTTCACAACCCCCACCAACTCCATGGAGACCACCACAAACCCCATGGAGGCCACCATGAAGCCTCAGGAGACCACCAGGAGCCCCATGGGGACCACCACGAAGCCTCAGGAGATCACCAGGAGCCCCATGGGGACCACCACGAAGCCTCAGGAGACCACCAGGAGCCCCACGGAGACCACCACGAAGCCTCAGGAGACCACCAGGAGCCCCACGGGGACCACCACGAAGCCTCAGGAGACCACCAGGAGCCCCACGAAGCTTCCTACGGCCTCCACGACCGCCGCCAGCTCGGCGGAGCCCGCCACGAAGCCCACCGAGACCCCCCGCGAGCCCACCGAGAAGCCCCCGAAGGCCACCACCCGGCGCCCCAAGCCCACCCACCGCCCGGCGGCCCGCCCGCGGGTCCCACGACCCCTGGAGGGCGGCCCGTGGCCCGCGGTCCCCCGTTGCAAGCCCCTGCGGCACGCCTACGAGAAGGAGATCGTCCTCTACGCCTACTTCCAGGGCTTGGACTACGTCAGCACCGAGTGCGTCTACGCCCCCCACGCCTACCGGGGGCACGCCCGGGCTCTCCTCAAGGACCTGGAAGCCACCCGGGCCAGCACGGTGGCCGCCCTGGGTCACTCGGGCCGCCGGTTGGCGGTGGCCACCCAGGTGGCCACCAAGGCGTTGGGGGCTTGCGGGCGTTGCGGCTACGCGGCCAGCCAGCCCCTGTGCAAGGCCTGCGTCCTCCTGGCCTCGCTGGAGCGCGGGTTGCCACGCCTGGGGTTGGGCAAGAGGTCCTTGGGGTTGGCCACCGGGGACGGCGGGGGCCGGGGCGGTGGCCGAGGGGGCGGTGGCCACGGGGGTGGAGGTCACGGGGACGTTGGTGGTCTTGGGTCTGGTGGTCTTGGGGTTGGTGGCCAAGGGCCTGTTGACCATGACCTTGGTGGCCATGATCTTGGTGACCACGGGGTTGGTGGCCACGGGGGTGGTGGCCATGGGGCTACTGGTCTTGGGGGTGGTGGCCACAGGGGTGGTGGTCATGGGGATGGTGGCCATGGGGGTGGAGGCCACGGGGATGTTGGTGGTGGGGTTGAGGGACAAAGGGGTGGTGGCCACGGGGGTGGTGGCCATGGGGTTGGTGGCCATGGGGCTACTGGTCTTGGGGGTGGTGGCCACGGGGGTGGTGGTCAAGGGGTTGGTGGCCACGGGGGTGGTGGTCAAGGGGCTGGTGGCCATGGGCTTGTTGGCCATGACCTTGGTGGCCAAGGGATTGGTGGCCACGGGGTTGGTGGCCATGGGGCTGGTGGTCATGGGCCTGTTGACCATGACCTTGGTGACCAAGGGATTGGTGGCCAAGAGGTTGGTGGCCATGGGCTTGGTGGCCATGGGCTTGGTGGCCACGGGGTTGGTGGCCACGGGGGTGGTGGCCATGGGCCTGTTGACCGTGACCTTGGTGGCCAAGAGGTTGGTGGCCATGGGCTTGTTGGCCATGACCTTGGTGGCCAAGAGGTTGGTGGCCAAGAGGTTGGTGGCCATGGGCTTGGTGGCCACGGGGGTGGTGGCCATGGGGCTGGTGACCATGGGCTTGTTGACCGTGACCTTGGTGGCCAAGGGGTTGGTGGCCAAGGGGTTGGTTGCCATGGGCCTGTTGACCATGACGTTGGTGGCCACTGGGTTGGTGGCCATGGGGCTGGTGGCCATGGGCTTGTTGGCCATGGACTTGGTGGCCACGGGGGTGGTGGCCATGGGGCTGGTGGCCATGGGCCTGTTGACCGTGACCTTGGTGGCCATGGGCTTGATGACCATGACCTTGGTGGCCACGGGGTTGGTGGTCGTGACCTCGGTGGCCACGGGACTGGTGGCCACGGGGAGGGGGAGGGGCCGTGGACAGTGGGGGAGGGGGAGCGGGAGGTGGAGGTGGAGGTGGTGGGCAGGGGGGGGCGCACGGTGCGGCGCCGGGTGCGGGGGCTGGGCCGGGCCCGGGGCGCCCTCAACATCTGGGACTTCTAGGGGGGGGGG
>NW_023307422.1:0-1251 GCF_011077185.1 Oxyura jamaicensis
GGTGATGGAACAACTCATCCTGGAGGTCATCTCCAAGCATGTGGAGGATAAAAAGGTGATCAGGAAAAGTCAGCATGGATTCACCAAGAGGAAATCATGTTTGACCAATCTGCTATCCTTCTATGATGAGATGACTAGCTGGGTAGATGAGGGGAGAGCAGTGTGTGTGGTCTACCTTGTCTTCAGCAAGGCTTTTGACACTGTCTCCAATAACACCTTCATAGACAAGCTCAAGAAGTGTGGCCTAAATGAGTGGACAGTGAGGTGGATTGATAATTGTCTGGATGGCAGAGCTCAGAGGGTTGTGCTTAGTGGTGCGGAATCTAGTTGGAGGCCCATAGCTAGTGGTGTCCCCCAGGGGTCAGTACTGAGTCCAGTGTTGTTCAACTTATTAATCAATGACCTGGATGATGGAACGGAGTGCACCCTCAGCAAGTTTTCTAAAGACACAAAGCTCGGAGGAGTGGCTGATACTCCAGAGGGCTATGCTGCCATTCAGAGGGACCTTGACAGGCTGGAGGGTTGGACTGAAAGGAACCTCATGAAGTTCAACAAGGGCAAGTGCAGGCTCCTACACCTAGGGAGGAATAACCCCAAGCACCAGTACAGGCTAGGGGATGACCCTCTGGAGAGCAGCTCTGCAGAGAGAGAGCTGGGAGTCCTGGTGGACAGCAAGCTGACCATGAGTCAGCAATGTGCCCTTGTGTCCAAGAAGGCCAATGGTATCCTGGGATGCATTCGCAAGAGTGTTGCCAGCAGGTCAAGGGAGGTGATCCTGCCCCTCTACTCTGCCCTGGTAAGGCCACACCTGGAGTATTGTGTCCAGTTCTGGGCTCCCCAGTACAAGAGGGACATAGAACTACTGGAATGAGTTCAGAGGAGGGCTATGAAGATGATTAGAGGACTGGAGCACCTGTCGTACGAGGACAGGCTGAAAGAACTAGGCCTGTTTAGCCTGGAAGAGAGAAGACTGAGGGGAGATCTCATTAATATATATAAATATCTGAGGGGAGGGTGTTGAGAGGATGGAGCCAGTCTCTTTTCAGTTGTGCCCAGTGACAAGATGAGACTAGGAATGGGCACAAACTGAAACACAGGAGGTTCCAGCTGAATATGAGGGGGGGCACTTCTTTACTGTGAGGGTGACAGAGCACTGGAACAAGTTGCCCAGAGATGTTGTGGAGTCTCCTTCTCTGGAGATATTCAAAAGCCGCTAGGATGCCATCCTGTGCAGTGTGCTCTAGGTGATCC
>NW_023307423.1:0-1009 GCF_011077185.1 Oxyura jamaicensis
GGACTCTAAGTAATAGCTGAAGGAGTCATTTTTGGCAGCACCACCAGGTTTTTTTCTATGAACTTTCTTGATTTAATATCATAGCTTTTATGATTATGATTATGATTATGATTATGATTATTTTATTGACAGCACTGTGGACAAGTACAATCACCCAAATTAAGCTTTTTCTCTAAATAGTCTTACACAGACATTTACCAAAATATATATCCCAATATTTTTTTTCTTCTTCTTCTTCCTGTGCCTACTCTGCCTTCAAATAGAATTCCAAGGAAAGGAATCATTGAATTAAAGAATAACTCACGTTGAAGAGATCCAGACTGAGAAATGTGTGCCATGCCATCAGAAAGGGAGGGTCAACAGTGGGTCAACATCAAAGAGGGTCAACAGTGTTGGCCCAAGTGCCTATGACTGAAGGGTGCTGCTGAAACCTGGCTGGCAGCAGGACTTTGTACCACTAATGCCCAGCCACCTTCTCCCCCCGCAACATCATCCCCTGCTTCAGACCAAATATCACTAATGTGGCTAAAGGAAGACTCCAGGAGACCATGGCAAAGGCCTTGGTAAAGTCCTGGTTCACCACATTCTCTTCTCTCCCTCCCCTACTGCTTCACCTGTGGCAGGACTTGCCCCATCATGTTCCCATGGGCAGAGGTGACAACTGCAATTCTCCCAGTCCTTTTTCTTCTCCTTCCTGAAGATGCGTTTGAGGTCTGCTTTTTCCAAGTCCACAGAAATCTCTCTAATCCCAACACTTGATGGCCCGGTCCAGAAAGGCAGGGTAGTGTGACATAGCAGAGAGGGGCATCTGCAATGAACCTGTGCAAGAGAGAGTGACAGAAATCTCACAGAGACACTGGGGGTTGTTTCTGGAATGACACAGGGCAATGGAAGGGCTCTGTGAGGTGCCTACGTCTGAGCTGGCCTCCTGCGCTCCTCATACACACAAGGCTGCTGAGAGACACAAATCCCTGCCTTGCACAGTGCACTGCAGTGCCTGCAGTGTCCC
>NW_023307424.1:0-2452 GCF_011077185.1 Oxyura jamaicensis
TCCCCTGGGTGGCCCCTGTCCCCTCCAGGTCTCCCCCTGGGTGTCCCCATGGGTGTCCCCTGTCCCCCCTGGGTGCCCCCCATCTCCCCTGGGTGTCCCCTGTCCCCTCCAGGTCTCCCCCTGGATGTCCCCACGGGTGTCCCTGTCCCCACTGGTGTCCCCTCAGTGTCCCCACGGGTGTCCCTGTCCCCCCTGGGTGTCCCTTGGGTGTCCCCTGTCCCCTCCAGGTCTCCCCCTGGGTGTCCCCACGGGTGTCCCTGTCCCCCCTGGATGTCCCCACGGGTGTCCCTGTCCCCACACCCCACCGACGCCCCCGTCCCCACTCCAGCCCCCTCCCCGCTGACCCCCACCCCCCCCCGTGTTGTCCCCGCAGCAGGGGCGGCGGCGGAGGCGCGTGGGGAGCTGGTGGCACGGCTGCAGCGCAAGGACGGCCTGGGCTGGACCTGGGTCTACGCCCGCCTGCGCCCCGAGGGCCCGGCCCTGCTGGCCCACAACTTCGTCATCAGGTGAGCGGGGGGGGGGGACCCGGACCCCCGGGACCACCCACGTGCCCCCCTCTCAGCCTCGCAAGGGCGCCAAGAGTCAGGGTTCACCCATGACCCCCCCCCTTCTCCCCGATTTCTCCGGCAGTGAGGCCGAAGCTTGGTGCCTGCGGCAGCAGCTTGCAGCCGAAGCCCCCCCGGGACCCCCGGAGACTTTCGGGCCCGGCCTCGATTTCCCCGGTGGTGGCGGTGGCGGAGACCTCGGCGTTGGCCCCGGCGTTGACCTTGGGCTAGGAGCCGGGCTTGGAGCCGACGGCGGAGCCGACGTTGGCCTTGGCCTTGGGGTCAACGTTGGCCATGGTCTTGGAGCTGACGTCGGACACGGGCTCGGGGCCGGCACCACCAGCGTCGACCCCGGTCTCGGCCCCGGTCTTGGAGCCAACGTGGGGCCCGGTCTCGGAGCCGCTGTTGGACACGGTCTTGGACTTGGCGTTGGGGCCAGCGTTGACCCCGCTCTTGGACGTGGTCTTGGAGCCAATGTGGGACCCGGTCTTGGAGCCAACGTTGACCCCGGTCTTGGAACTGGTCTTGGAGCCAACGTGGGACCCGGTCTTGGAGCCAACCCTGGTCTTGGAGATGCCATCGAACACGGTCTCGGAGCCGGCGCCGCGGCCAACGTTGACCCCGGTCTTGGAGCTGGTCTTGAAGCCAACCCAGGTCTTGGAGCCGGTCTTGGAGCCAATGTGGGACCCGGGCTTGGAGCCAACGTTGACCCCGGTCTTGGACCCGGCCTTGGAGCTGCCATCGAACACGGTCTCGGAGCCGGCGCCGCGGCCAACGTTGACCCCGGTCTTGGAGCTGCTGTTGGACACGGTCTTGGACTTGGCATTGGGGCCAGCGTTGACCCCGGCCTTGGAGCCAACCTTGGACAAGGCCTTGGAGCCGGCGTCGGGCACGGCCTCGGGGCCGGCGTTGGCATCAGAGTGGACGTTGGCCTTGGCGTGGCGGCCGGCGCCGGCCTCGGGACTCAAGTCGGAGCCGGCACCGGAGAGGACGTTGGAGCTGGCCTCCAGACCGACCCCGGAGCGGACGTCGGCCACGGTCTCGGCGCCGGCATCTCCCTGGGCATCGGCGGTGGCATCAGTGCCAGCGTTGGACTCGGCATCGGCGCCGTTGGCTCCGCTCTCCCGGCTGACGTCGGTGCCGGCGTTGGGCTCGCCGTCGGAGCCAATGTCGGCGTCGGAGCCAATATCGGCGCCGGCGTCGGACTTGGCCTCGGTGCCAACGTTGGCTCCGGCCTTGGACCCGCAGTTGGACTCGGCCTCGGAGCCGCCCTCGGTGCCAACGTTGGCCCCGTTCTCACCCCCGGCGCCGGCCTCGCCGTCGGAGCCAACGTGGGCGTTGGGCTCGGTGTCGGAGCCGCTCTCCCGTCGGACGCCGGCGCGGGACTCGGCATCCGAGCCACCGTCGGCGCCGCCGTTGACCCCGCTCTTGCCGCCGGCATCGACCCCGCCGTGGGGCTGGCCGTGGGGCCGGCCGTGGGGCTGGCCCTGGGCGCCAACATCGGCGTGGGGCTGGCCGTGGGCGCCCGCCTGGCCCCCGAGCTGCCCGGGGGGGCCGCCACCGAGACCTGGACGCCCCCCTACACCCCCCGGCAAGCGCCGCCCTTCGCCTTCGGCCCCCCGGAGCCCCCCGAAGCCGCCCCCGAGAAGCTGCCGCCCAGCCCCGAAAGCCCCGGGGGGGGCGTCGGGGCGGGGACGACCCCCACCCCCGGCGCCCTGCTGACCCCCGAGACGTCGCCCCCGCCGCCGCCGGCAGCCCCCAGCGCCCTGCGCCGCCTCCTGCGGGGTTTGGCCGCCGCCGTCACCACGGGGGGGGGACAACGGCGCCCTGGTGGCGCCCCCAGCCCCCGGCCGCCCCCCCCGCCCCGGTCGCCCCGCGACCCCTTCGCTGAGTTGTATCAACTCCCC
>NW_023307425.1:0-1490 GCF_011077185.1 Oxyura jamaicensis
TGTCCCCGCGCTGTCCCCACGCTCACGGGGCCTGGAAGAGGAGGACGCGCTGGTCGGCCGTCTGCAGGCGGAAGACGTGGGGGCGCTTGGTGTACTTGCTGGCGCGCTCGGCCAAGGCGTGGTGGACCCCCAGGGGCTCCTCGGCCTCTGCCGGGGGGGTCCCGGGGGGCTCGGACCCCCGGCGGGGGGTCCCCGCTTTGAGGAAGTAGAGCAGCGTCCCCTTCAGCACCGTGTGGAAGGGCTTCCAGCCCCGCCGGCCCCAGGGTGCTGCGGAGGGAACGGGGTGGGGGGGGGGGTGAGGTTTTGGGGTCCCCAAGGGGGGGTCTGGGGGGGCACCCCCTGAGAGACCCAACATTTGTGCCCTTGTCCCCCTCCCGAGGTGGCAGGTCCTGAAGCTGCCTCTGCAGCTGCCAGGGGGTCCTATAAGTGTCCTTATGGACCCCAAAGCTGCCTCTATGGTACCCAAAATACCCCAAATTTGCCCCCCCTGACTTAAAAGTACCCCAAATCTGGTCCCCTCGGACCCCAAATCTGCCCCCTGGCACCGAAACATCCCAAATCTTTCCCCCTGGATCCCAGCAGACCCCAAACCTGCCCCTCTGACTCCCTAAATACGCTTCCCTAGACCCCAGAACCCCCAACCATGGACACCTGGGATGCCATATGAGCTCCCCCGACCTAAAACCGCCCCAAAACACCCCAAATCTGGTCCCCTCAAGCCCCAAAAACCTCAAATCTGGACCCTAAATCTGGACCTCAGAACACCCCAAATCTGCTCCCCTTAAACCCCAAGCAGCTGCCCAGACCCCTGAACACCCCAACCGTGGTTTGTTGGACCCCAAATCTGGTCCCCTCAAACCCCAATCTGTTGCCCAAACCCCAAAATATCCCAAATCTGGTCCCTTGAATCTCCAAATCTGCTCCTCAGACCCCAAAACACCCCAGATCTGGTTCCTTGGACCCCCAAATCTGGTCCCCTTAAACCCCAAGCAGCTACCCAGACCCCGAAATACCCCAAATCTGACAAGAGAGCCCAAAACACCCCGAGTCTGGGCCCTCAGACCACAAAATCTACCACCAGATCCCAAATTTGATACTGGTCCCCAAAACACCCCAACTCAGGTCTCTTGGACTCCAAATCTTGTCCCCTTAAACCCCAAATCTGCTCCCCAGACCCCAAAACACCCCAAATCTGGCCCCAGGGACCCTAAATCTGGACCTCAGACCACCCCAGATCTGCTCCCCAGCCCCCCAGCCGTGCTCCCCCAGACCCCAAATCCCCCCGGCAGCCCCCCCCCGGCACCCCAAACCCGCTCTCACCCTTCTTGCCGTCGGCCTCGGCCAGCACCTTGCGCGCCAGCCAGCCCCGCCGGTACGTGGTGGCGCCGTCCTGGCGCGGCAGCTCCACGAAGGGGGTGCTGCTTTTCCAGGGGGGCGCGGGGCCCCCCCCCGGGCTCCTCCTCCTCCTCCTCTTCATCCCTGGGGCCAAA
>NW_023307426.1:0-2827 GCF_011077185.1 Oxyura jamaicensis
TCTGTTCTGCTCTGCTCTGCTCTTTCTTATATTTACATTTTCTTGCCAAGTACACAGGACTTGCAGCAACTATATCAATATATATATTTTAAAATATGAACATCCTACAAAGACCTGTGTATGAGTAATAATTTATGTAATTAATTAGATACATTAAACAGCAGAGTTTCCAGTTGGTCATTGCTATTATATTTGTCTCTCTCTGTTTTTTTTTTTTTTTTTTTTTTTTTTTTTTTTTTGACTCAAAGTGATTGCTCAAATCCCAAGGAAATTTAGTTCAAAAGATGTCATAGATTTGGCACAGTTTAGTTATCTCTGATCGACTTACTTTTTGTTGATGAGAAGGACTGGAATCCGTCTGGAGAAGGACCTGGGAGTACTGACGTATAATTTCTCAATGTGAAACCTAAATGTGCACTTGCAGCCCAGAAAGTTAACCATATCTTGGGCTGCCTCAAAAGAAGCGTGGCCAGCAGGTCGAGGGAAGTGATTCTGAGAACCCACCTGGAGTGCTACATTCAGCTCTAGGGCCCCCAGCACAAGAAAGACAGCAGATCTAGAGGCGGGACATGCAGATGATTAGAGGGATGGAGAACCTCTCCTATGAAGACAGGCTGAGAGAGATGTGGTTGTCTGGTCTAGAGAAAAAAAGGATCCAGGCAGACCTTATAAGGGCCTTCCAATACCTAAAGGGGGCCTACATGAAAGATAGGAAGGGAATCTTTATCAGAAAGTGTAGTAATAAGAAAAAGGAGTAACAGTTTTAAACTGAAAGAGGATAGGTTTAGATTAGATATAGGGAATAAATTCTTTAAATTCTTTACTGTGAGGGTGGTGAGGCACTGGAAGAGGTTTCCCAGAGAAGCTGTGGATGCCCCATCCCTGCAAGTGTTTAAGGACAGGTTGGATGGGACTTTGGGCTGCCTGATCTGGTGGGAGGTGTTTTTCCCTTGGCAGGGGGGCTGGAATTGGGCAATGGTCTTAAAGGTCCCTTCCAACCTAAACCATTCTCTGATTCTATGACTTTAACAGGACTTCACTTGCCCATTATTCCTGAGGTCATCTGAATGTACTGTGTATTGCTAACCTCAGGGGCTCTCATCAGTATTAAGGACTGCATAGTATATTTCTGATAACTGTTAACATTTTAAATATCTTAAAAAGCCCTTGTTCCTCCTCGATACAGAAAATGACCTGTATTGCCAATCATCCCATGTAACCAAAACAGTGATTTTGTTACTACTGTCTGTTACCACAACCACCATATCTACTTTTCCTTTGCATCACTTATGCCTTCTCAGACTCTCTTTCCTTTCCTACAGGGGAGAGTTTGGCAGCAGAGCCCCATCCCCATTTCTTCTCTGCAGTAAGGTAAATGAGGAAGACTACCAGCAGGTTTCTTTGAGCACCTTCCATGTCTGGCATAGCCAAAGAGTGCAAAGAAGAGCTCTATTTGAGCTGATTCCCTTCTTCTGCTCTGCAGGTGGACAACATTAGAGGGACCCTGAGATGATTATGCTTTCCTGGACGAAGTAGTTGCTCTGCTCTGCTCTCGGACATTGGCTCATTTACTTTAGAGACATGGAGATAAGCTCTATGACACGTACATGATAGCATGAACTTCAGCAAGTTATCTGCCAAGGAAAGTCCACTTCTGACCTTGAGAAATGCTTGTTTTGATCTTAGTCACATCATCTGAGATATGAAAGGAAATGTACCAGCTTGGTCATATGAAGAGGAGCTCCCCATAGAGCTAAAACAACAAGTTAAACCATTGATAGGAGAGGGACAGCAAGACACGAATGCTATGATTAAAATGGATTAGATAGCTGTTCACTAGAAATAGATTAATAAACAAATTTTCTTGCTGTCTCTCTTTCACCCCCCAAAGAGGTTTAGATTCTGAGGAAAATGGGAGAAAAAAACAGATGAACTTTTTCCAGAGCACAAATATATAAGCTCTGATATATAAGAACATCTCCAAAGGGATTCAGCTTATTTAGAAAAAAAAACAAAAACAAAACAAAAGAAAACAAAGCAAAAAAAAAACAAAACAACAACAACAACAAAAAAAAACAGAGTAAATCTCAACTGAAAGGGGATTTCAAGTTAATTTCAAATTGAATTTTCCCTGTGTAAAGAGGGGATTTTCAGCAATAGATAACAATGTTATTTTTTAAAAAGCTAGATTGTCTTTTGATTTATTAAACATGTTTTAAAGTAGGTGTAATCACTAAACTCCCATTGAAAATATTCTGTATTGGTTCTTTCAAGTCTCTTAAACCCTCATTCTAAAGGATCTGCCATTTCAATACATTATCTTGTGAAACTCAGTACCGTGCTATTTTGCATCTAAATGTCAGTCAAGATTGTCTGATCAAAACCTAATATATAAACAAAACACTTTTCCTGACTAAAATTGCTTAATGGCAACTATGGTACTGCAAGTGGCAGGAAATAAAAATATAGTTAATACAACATCTTAGCTAATGAATTCTGGTGCTTTGTGTCATGCAGCCTTTTAGATTTGCCCAGCAGTGATAATATTTTAAAATGTGATATAAAAATATTCATTAACATAAATTCATTAATAAGAATCTTTTTATGCTGCAAAGGATGAGAATGCAGAATCACTTAGAACACCTGTCAATTATTATTATTATTATTAAACTATTTCATCTCACCCCTTTCCTTTCTTTTCCTTTCCTTTCCTTTCCTTTCCTTTCCTTTCCTTTCCTTTCCTTTCCTTTCCTTTCCTTTCCTTTCCTTTCCCCTCCTCACCTTTCCTTTCCTTTCCTTTCCTTTCCTTTCCTTTCCGTTCCTTTCC
>NW_023307427.1:0-2072 GCF_011077185.1 Oxyura jamaicensis
TAGTTTTTAATAATTTTTTTTTTGTGCCTCGCTTCTTTAAAAGCCTCTGACTGCCTCGGCTTCGCCTGACATCTCTCCCCTGTGGTTTCCAGAGCAGTTTCATGTGTGCTCTGAGCCGTGCCAATAACGGCGTTGCAACACTTGCCGGGGGTTTTGCTCCGAGGGTGGATCCAGCCGGGTAGGTTCAAGGGCCGCGTTATTTTTGTCGGGGATGGCCTTTTTTTTTTTTTTTTTTTTCCCCGTTTTCCACCTTTTCGGCCCGGTTTCGTCTGGCTGGAAGGGGCTGGGGATCCTGGCCGGCCGCTGGAAGGGCCGAGGGTGGGAGAAATGCAAGCCCTGACGTGCCGCGAGCAGCAGGGCCGGGCGCCCCCAGCACCTCCCTGGGGTTCACGGGGCGCCCCCAGCACCTCCCTGGGGTTCACGGGGCACCCCCAGCATCTCCTCGGGGTGCACTGGGCGCCCCCAGCACCTCCACGGGGTGCACAGGGCGCCCCCAACACCTCCTCGGGGTTCACGGGGCGCCCTGAACACCTCTCCGGGGTGCACTGGGCGCCCCCAACACCTCCACAGGGTGCACCGGGCACAGCAAACACCTCTCCAGGGTGCACCAGGCACCAAAAACACCTCTCCGGGGTGCAGCAGGCGCCCCAAACACCTCCCTGGGGCACACCGGGCACCCCAAACACATCCCCGGGTCACCCTGGGCACCAAAAACACCCCCACGGGGTGCAGCAGGCACCAAAAACACCTCCTCGGGGTGCAGCAGGCGCCCCAAACACCTCCTCGGGGCGCACCAGGCTCTCCAAACCCCGGGCACTGCAGGCTCTGGGGGTGCCTCTCCCCAAATTTTTTTTGCTTGCCGGCTCCCCTCAACGAACCCCAACCCCCCCCCCCCTGCCCCGGGGCCCTGCTCCCCCTCGGAGCAGGCTTTGGCTCTAAGCTTCGCCTCCGGAGGTGACCGAGCCGGCTGGGCTGGGACGGAAGCTCGCGCTCAACCTTTCCGCTTTTACACCCCACAGCACAACGACGGCGGCGAAGCGGCCACGTGTCCGGCGTCGGATCAGCGCCGGTTTCCTTCCGCGCACGCGGGGAAGCGCTCCCGGAGCTCCTCCGCCACCGCTGCTGCCTCTGGCAGAGCCGGCGCGGCGTCGGATTTTCCCTTCGCCTGGGCCGCGGCCAACGAGGGCACGAGGAGGTAAGGGAGGGAGGGAGGGAAAGCGGCCCGGGAGTTTGGGCTGCCCCTGGAGGAACGTCGCTGCCTGCTCCCGGCACGGAGGCCGGGGGCTCTGCGGCTCCCATCTGGCGGCGGGTGGCTGCGGGGCACGAAAAGCCGTTGGAGACCTGCTGGAAAAAGCCTTGGAGACCTGCTGGAAAGCCTTGGAGACCCGATGGAAAGCCGTTTGCAGGGCGCTGCTACCTGCTCGTCGTGGGCTGAGGAGGGAAAGGAGCTGCTGGGGTGGCAGGGACGGCTCCCGTGAGCATGCAGGGGATGTTTTCCTGCTCCGGGGGCCGAGATTTGGCCAGCCCATGGGGGATTGAGGGGCCGGGCTGCAGCACCACGGATAAATGTGGGGCCCCCCCCCCCCCCTCCCCGTCGTGTTCCTGGCCGCCACCGTCGAGCTGCGAGCCCTACCCTGACACCGCCGTGCTTCGGGGAAAGCGCAGCGGCCTCTCGGTGCTGTGTTTCGGGGCGGTTTTTCTGCCCTCCCGTAGTTGCCCCGGGTGCTTTGATCGCTTCTCCCAGTTCTCCTCCACGCGGCGAGAAAACACCGCGAGCGCGGCGAGCGCCCGGAGCGACGGAGGCAGCGTCCTGGCACCGCTCCCTGCAGTCCCCCGCACCACGGGGACGTCCCCGGTGGCTGCCGGTGACCACGAGGAGAGACACGAAGTAAGTCCCGGGCAGCTCCGCGCTGTCTGCACGACACCCATTAAAAATTCCCCTCGCCTTAACTCAGCGCCGTCTCCCCGCTGTGATTCACCGCTCGGCACCGCCGGCCGGCCCAGCGAAGGCAGAGAGAGGGCGGCGGGGTTCTGCTGGGGGGGTCGGGGGGGGGAAACATCCATCAAACTGC
>NW_023307428.1:0-5514 GCF_011077185.1 Oxyura jamaicensis
ACAAACTTTGATTAAAATCCTATTTGGAATTTTAGCATTTATCACAAGATATGGGTACTGTAGGCTGAGCGGCGCCGCGCGTGCGCGGTGGCGCCCCCGGACACCCTCTGCCGCTACCTGCTGGTGTAAAGTGGGCACTACAGGCGGAGCGGCGCCGCGCATGCGCGTTTTTTTCCTGCGAATAATGTAATTACATTGATTTTGTTTTTGAAGTGTAATCTGTTGTTCTCCACGTTTTTTCTTCCTGTGTAAAAGAAAGGTGGAGCTAATTCCAGTTAATTTCAGTTACTTGCTTGGTCATAGTGTCCTTTCAATATACAAAGCTGAAGCAAAAGCATGGGAATTGTTGCTTCCAGAAACACCCCAGTTCTCTTGTCTGTACTCTGCATGCTATTGAGCTAAGCCAGATTAAAAAACAAACAAACAGAAAAAAAAAATCAACAAAACAGCTGCTGCTCATCCTGCTCTCTTTCTACTTTCTTGTGCTTTGCCCCTCCCCTTTCCCGGGTGATTGTGTTTGGATGCTGGGCGGGGCCTAATGCTATATGAACCCCAGGCATGACATCAGGGAGCTCATTCTGCCTGGGCTGCTCTTTGGGGTAAGTGCTTTCTTTTTCCTTCTGTCAGATGCAGGCAGGGTTCTTTAGGTGGGTCAAAGTCTATGGACTGTTGCTTTTCCAAGTAGAGACCGGTACATCCTTCTTTTTGAGGTAACAACTGGTAGGATCTGTTAGAGTAAAGCAATCCACATAGTAGTAGGTGCCTTTATTGCATGCATTTCTTTTTTAGGTGAGCAGTTGTTACAACACATTTATTGATAGGATGACAATGATACTTTGTTTGCTTTGTCATTCTAGGTCTGTTATGATTTTTGCAGGATAACAGGACAGATGCTATGTAAAATGCTAAATGCACATTTCTATACATTTATGGTCTTTTGGCAGTTTTAGATGTCGGGAACCTAGGGCAGAAGTGATGTCCCAGCATATCGTAACTGAGGACGGAAATGCTTTGTGATTGGCTGGGAGAAACCCAGGCCGGAAGTGGCGTGCAGGGCTTGCCAGCACTCTGGGCGGAAGTACTCAGGCCGGGCTTGGCTCTGGACGGGATGCCGAGGCGCAGTGCCACAATGAAGCTTGTGATTGGTGCCACCCCATGCCAGGCCAGGCCAGGAGGGGGCGAGGTGGTGGGTGGTCAGGGCGCCACGTGGTCAGCGGCTTCAGAGGAAATGGCCCTTGTGTGGGGTGGGAGTGGTGTCGCACCAGACCGGAGTGGGCATGCGGCAGGGTCTGTGCTGCGTGGGGCTTCGGGGGGCTGGGGGAGAGGGGGGGGCGGAGCGGTAGGAGGCGATGGGGGGTGGGGGTTAGAGAGGGTGGCGGCGGCGGGGGAGGGTGGTTGCATGCACTTAGCCAACTCCCCTCTGGGTTGGATGGACTGCTCCGTCCTGAGGCATGCTGGGAACTGTAGTTCTCTGGTGCCGTGCAGCCATGTAGGCTCTGGGGTGCGTGGCCAGTCTTTCCCGGAGCCAGGAGGCACAGGTTGGCGCTGGCTGCAAGTTTAAGTTTTGAAAATAAAGGGGGAGTGAGGGCAGAAAGAAAGCAAAGCCTCACAGGGCCTCAGCTCCACCGAGGAACGAATAACAGTCTGCCTGCTTCTAGAAGAACTTTGCACCGCCGAGGACGGTTAGGGCAGACCCCAAAAGCTGGATGGGGTTGTGTGAGAGCTGGTGGTACTGCCAGCAGGACTCCCCAGCCGACGAGAGACATCGTTGGCTTTGATGGCTGTCACAACAGAAAATGCTCATTTCATCCAATTTGGGGAAGTCTGTCAAACTACCAGACAGAAACAATAGCAACAAGACTCTATTATGCAGTCATGGTGAAAGTATAGCACAGTGAAGCAACAGTGTGTATTAGTTAAGGTGAAAAATGGAGTCGCACCTCCCAGAAGTCCCAGTTTGTGGTCTTTAAGCTTTATTTCTTGTTGGGGGAAGGGGGAGAGAGCTGAATATTATCCAGAAAGGTGACCAAATCCATGCCTAAAAATGCTCAGCTGCTAAAGCTTTTATAAATGATCTTTGCATTGCAAATTTCAGTTTTCATGAGGCCAAATTGAGATAAATCCAAAAATTTCTTTCGGGTTTAAAAGAACGCTTCCAAAATAGTCTTGTCATTCACAGCAATAATGGAGTGAGTGAACTTGTTCCACACAGTGACCTTACTTTTATTTTGTATTCCAGCAAACTCTGTACGATCCCAGGAGCGTAGGCATGGTCTTATGTAGCGTTGTCATTCTGCCCCACCACTCTAATATCTAACAAAGTAACACTTTCTGGCTGTTGTCTACGAATTCTTTCCTTCCTTATGTAAGCGGTGGAAGCGCGTCGCCTAGTTTGTCACAGAGAGTCGCTGGAGTACTGTTTTATTTGTATTTGTGAAGACGGCAGAATCAAAGATAGCAGCTTGGCGACTCCCACTGAGATGGTCATGAAGATAAACAGTGAAGTTTCTAGCATATATTAAAAAGCCTGGAGGAATTAGCATAGCTTGCAGGAAAGTGTGCTGGAAAGAGATGATACTTGACAGCAAGCGTGAAAATGTCGTCTTTTTACCAAGAATGATGAGAACTGATGTGTCTGCCCTGTGTTTGGATAGGTCAGTGGGTTAAGAGGAGATGAGCATAGAGTTTGCAGGGGAATTGGGAAATGAATGAAATAGTTTAACCTCTTTTCTGCGCAAGCGTGTTTTTGTTTTGTTGTGTTTTTTAAATCCCATACTTTTGTTATTATCCAGAATTTTTGATATAACTCTCTATTTTAACTGGTCTGGCCTTATGGATAGCAGCTAACTATAGAAAGAAATAAGATCCTCAAGTGTCCCTGGAGCCGCTAACTCTACTTCCTTATCTGTTCCCTAAGAAGACACCCTGGATTTAAGGACGGTGTGTATTAAATGAAGTATGAGAAGAAACAGCTTCTTCGGATGCTTGTGCTCCTCTTCTTCAGCGCATGCAGAAGGCTGACAGCCGGTCTCACTCTTGTCAGTGCTATCCCACCAGCTCCTTTAGGAGCTCAGCACCGCATTTGGCCTGTTGTGATCTTCCCAATCCCCTAATTTCTGTGCTGCAATGCCACCATCCACGAGAATTCAGGTAGGATCTGAAGACCTTTGACATTGCTAAAGAATCAAACCTCAGCTGTCAGTTTTAGCCCTTTGTATTCCAGATGTTTGTTTCGCTGGACGATGGTTTTGTTTTTGATTTTGTAGTACGTTCTTTGTAGAGGTTATTTTAAGCAGACAAGTGCGTAGCCTTCTTCCCTCGGTGGATTTGTGTGAGTTTTAGCTGAGCTTTTCACATCTGAGCGATTGCCCAGTGGCTGTTCTGGTCTTGATGCGTCTCTAAAACCTTTGTCTGCCTCTTATGGTTATGGGGTATTTTCAGAGTTTCACAGATAAGGCTCTGTGTTTACTTAATCACTTAAGCGTAGTCCTGGCTTTCAGCGTAGGCATAGCTAATTGTTACTCAAGTGGTTATAAAGTTCCAAACATTTTTTTGTTTATATACATATATATAGAGAGAGAGATACATACATACACCTATGTATATGTATACATAAATGAAACTGAGTTGGTGGAGTAAAAGACTTTTCTGCTTGTTGCATATACTCACGTATCAGCAGACTCATATACAAGCTGATCCAAACTGGGTGCCAAGCTGTGCCTTTTTTGTCGCCTGGAATATGCAATCTGTGTGCCTCAGGTGTACCTTGTCTATTAACTATCTCTTACATTGTGCCATCCCACTAATATCAGTGGATGTACCCAGCACCACCTTGAGGCTACATAGAATGTGGAAATTTCTAGTATGTTAATGTTACTCTGTTAACAAAACTGACGTACTAGCCGCTTGCTGTTTCATTGTTTTGTTTTTCTTTTCAGTAGTCTCCTCAAAAGTTGTTGTGGACATGTTGTGCATCTTTTCTGTTCTTCCAGGATTAATTCATCAGGGAAGGCAACCATGAAATCCGAGGGCTGTGGACAACCATCTACCAGATGGTTGTTGCAGATGCCTTTGGTCATGTCATTCGTCATTTTAGCTTGCCCTTTCCTTTATCTTGAGTTGAATTTTTGTGTAGCGCTATGTTTGCAGTGGTAACATTGAGGCCAAGGTGTTTTTGATTAAAAACGATCGTAGCTGTAATCGTGAATTCACTGAATGTAGCTTTGTGTAACGACTCCCACAATCATAACATTTTTCTCCTTTGTCACAGATAGGAGAAAAGCTCTTTCCAGAGAGATGGAGAAGGAATTAATTATACCCATCTGCATAGCATTTTGTTTTCTAGATAGTCTACTAAAGTATGTTACTTCTCCTGTGAGTTATTTTATTACATTGAATTGTATTATTGCGGTTTGTAATCTGTTACACTCCTAGATTATTTCTACCTATGTAAAGAAAGGTTTCAGCTAATTACAGTCAGAAGCAGTTTTAGTTACCTACTTGGTCATATTGTCATTTCAATAATCAGAACTGAAGCAAAAGCATAAGAATTGTTGCTTCTAGAAACACACCACACACCATTGAGCTAAGCCAAATAAAAAATGCAGCTGCTGCTCTCTTTATCCCTTCCTGTGCTTTGTCCCTCCTCTTTCCCAGGTGATTGGGGCAGGGTGCCGAAGGGTGGCCGCCATGGTGATGCGCCTGTGAGCTGCGCAGCCAGAGCAAGCCTCACTGAGGATGAAGCCTGCTTTCCAGCAGTTCCCAAAGCTGTGTTGAGGCTGAAATGCTGTGTCTTGGTTTGGGTTGGTGTTGCGCCTTAGGTAGTGTGGGGATGGGTTTTAAGTCGGTGCAGCAGAGAGCCAGGATCCAGTGTCCTGTAGTGAGCTTTGACCAAGCAGCATTGCCTTTCGGTTTTCGGATAGCTTACTCAAGTATGTGATTTTTCTTGCACATGATTCCAACAATTGATTACACAACACGACAGCTGTTGTTCCACCTGCTCTTTCTACTTTCTTGTGCTTTGCCCCTCCCCTTTCCCAGGTGATTGGCTTTGGGTGCTGGGTGGGGCCAAATGGTATATGAGCCCCAGGCATGCCTTCAGAGAGCTCATTCTGCCTGGGCTGCTGTTTGGGGTAAGTGCTTTGTTTTTCTTCAGTCAGTTGCAGGGTTCTTTAGTCAGGTTGGAGTCTATGGATTTCTAGATTTTTTAGTGCTTGGAATTCACTTTATAGAGGGATACTTAGCAGAGGTTGCTGGCTGACTTGTTTTAGGGATGGTGGGGTACACTTCTGTTTTTGCGTTATATTTTAATCTCTAGCTGTATCAAACCACTTATGTAACTCTCCAGAGAACGGGAAAGGGCTTGAGTATACGCTGCAAGAGGCTTGTCCGCATAGGCGCCGTATTACGAAGAGAGTGAGCAGGGTCATATTAGAATTACCTGACTAAATTTTAAAGGATAAGTCTGTGAGCGCGGCGCCGCCCGGGACGAGTTGAGCGCGGCGCCGCCCGGGA
>NW_023307429.1:0-1112 GCF_011077185.1 Oxyura jamaicensis
GGGGGGGGACAGGAGGCGCCCCCCTGGGGGCGTTCCCGGGGCAGGGCGCGGGGCTGAGGGGCAGGATCCGGCCCCGGGGGGGTCCCGGGGGGGGTCGACACCAAGCCCCTGGGGGCTTGGGGCGAGGGTCGGGGCGCGGGGGGGTTACGGGGGGCAGGGGGGAGGATCGGCCCCCCTCTAAATGGGACCTCCTCGACGGGGGGGGGAGCTTGGGAGGGGGGCGGCGTCCAGCCAGCGGTGGGCGCGGGGGGGTCCTGGGGGATTTGTGCCTCTGCCACGGGGCCTGGGACCCCCGCGGGCCCCCGCTGCTGGCCCTGGGGAATCCATGTGCGAGGGCTTGGGGGGGGGGGGAGAGGGGGGCGGGGGCGGGAGGGGAGGGGACACCCTCGCTCGAGGGGCAGCAGCCGTGGGCGTCGTGGCACGAGCGTCGAGCTGTGGGTGGCCTCGTGCGAGCCGCACGCGTTGCCGGGCACCCTCGTGCGAGCCGGGAGCATCCTCGTGCGAGCCACCGGGGCCCTCGTGCGAGCCGGGCGCGTCCTCGTGCGAGCCTCGTGCGTCCTCGTGCGAGCCTCGTGAGCCCCCATGCAACCCGGGCGCGTCCTCGCGTGAGCCTCGTGCGTCCTCGTGCAAGCCTCGTGTGTCCTCCCGCAACCCGGGCGCATCCTCGTGCGAGCCTCGTGCGTCCTCGGGCAGTCCCGCCGGGGACTTGTGCCCCCTCGTGCGAGCCGGCCGTGGCCTCGTGCACCCTCGCACGCCCTCGTGCGAGCCACGCGGCGGCCGGGAGCCGCCGAGGCGTGTGCCAGCCGGGGGGGGCGTGCCGCCCGGCCGCCCCGTGCGGGTGCACGCGTGCGTGCGAGGACCGCGCCGCCCGGCCCTGGCAGGCGCTGCCGTGCCCCCCCCCCCCCCCCGGGGGGCCCCCCCCCGGGCCATGTGCACGCGTGTGTACATCACGTGTGGGGCCGGGGTGTGACGTGGCCGGGGGGGGGGTCCCATTCTGCCCCCCACCCCCAACTTTTCCCTCTCCCCCCAAGGACCCCACAGGTGGGGAGGGGACACAACCGGACGCCCCCCCACTCATGCACAACCCCCCCCTCCCAGCACCACAGTGGGGG
>NW_023307430.1:0-4103 GCF_011077185.1 Oxyura jamaicensis
TTTTTTCCCTGTCTTAAATCTGCTCTCACAGAGGTGCAAAACAACATCACTTACTGGCTCAGCTCTGCTCAGCAGTGGAGCCCTTACCAAACATGGGGCAGCTTCGAGATCCTTCTCATAGAAGCCACCCCTATGGCCCCCTGCTGCCAAAACCTTGCCACATAAACCCATTACATGTGCTCTAGGTGATCCTGCTTGGCAGGGGGTTGGACTAGATGGTCATCAGAGGTCCCTTCCAACCTCAGCCATTCTGTGATTCTGTGCTCTCTCTTTATCTCTACCCGTCAGACCCCACATTATGTGCCAAAAAGGACTTTTGTGGCAGGCAGCTAAGCACCACACAGCTGTTTGCTCCTCCTCCTCGCCAACACAGTGGAATGGAGGAGAGAACTGGGAAAAGAAAAAAAAAAAAAAAGAAAAAAAAGTAAAAGCTGGTGGCTTGATATAAAGACAGTTTAGTAGGACAAAAAAGGAAGGGGGAATGATGATGATGATAAGAATGTGCAAAGCAAGTGATGAACAACGTAATTGTTTCTCCACACACTCTGACCGATGCCCATCCCACTCCCAAGCAGTGGTCACTCCTCCCCCACCAAGTCATTCGAGTAATTCTGGCACCATGTAGTTCCAGTAGTTCCATTCAGGAACCAATAGTTCCATTCAGGAACTACTCAGCTCCATCTCTGAACTCCAAGTCACACACCGTGTTCTCCAGATGCACATGGAACCCCCTATCTCCCTACTCTGTGTCTGTTTTGCCTGTCATGATAATTGTTGAGCTATCTCCCTGTCCTTATCTCAACCCTTGTGCCCTTTGTGTCCTATTTGCTCCCCCTTGCCCTTTGAGGAGGGGGAGTGAGAGAGCGGCAGTGGTGGAGCTCGGCTGCCCACCCAAGTAAAACCATCAGAAATTGATATGAAGGCAGTGTAGTAGCACAAAAAAAGGAAGGGAGAATAATAATAAGGATGATGATTATAAGAATAATAGAATGTAAAATGCAAATGATGCACAATGCAATTGCTCACTACCTGCTGACCAGTGCCCAGTCCATGCCCGAGCAGGGGTCGTTGCCCCTACTCCCTCCTCCCCCCCAGCCAGACACCCTACATATATTGTTCAACATGATGCCATGTGGTATGGATATCCCTTTGGCCAGTTTGGGTCAGCTGTCCTGGTTCTGTCCCCTCCCAGCTCCTTGTGCACTCACAGCCCCTCACTGGCAGGATGGTATGAGAAGTCCTTGGCTTAGTATAAGCACTGCACTGCAACAAAAACATCAGCGTGTTGTCAGCATTATTCTCATCCTAAATCCAAAGCACAGCAGCATAGAAGGACCTAGGAGGAAAAGTAACTCCCAGGTCCTTTGCCTCTTCACAGTCTTCTAGCCGCTCTGCCCCAGGCGAATAGTGCTGCATGGGGTATTTGTGGCCAAAGTGCAGGACCTGGCACTTGGCCTTGTTAAATCTCATCCCCTTCGCCTCAGCTCAGCAGTCCAGCCTATCCAGATCCCAATGAAGAGCCACCCTACCCTGAGGCAGATCAACACTACCTCCCAGCTTGGTGTTGTCTGCAAACTTACTGAGGGTACACTCAATTCCCTCAACTAGGTCATCAATAAAGATATTAAATAAGTGTACCGACCCCTGGGGGACACTACTTGTAACATGATGCTAGCTGGACTTAACTCCATTAACCACAACCTGCTGGGCACGGCCCTCCAGCCAGTTCTTTACCCAGAGAAGAGTATACCTGTCCAGGACATGGGCAGCCAGTTTCCCCGGGAGAATACTGCGGGAGAGGCTTTGCTGAAGTCTAATTAGACTAAATCAACAGCCTTTCCCTCACCTACCAGTCTGGTCACATGATCATAGAAGGAGATGAGGTTGGACAAGCACGACTTGCCTTTTGTGAACCTGTGCTGGCTGGGCCTGACCCCCTGGCTGCCATGCAAATGCCATGAGATCTCACCCAAGATGATTTGCTCCATAACTTTCCCTGGAACCAAGGTCAGGCTGACTGGCCTGTAGTTCCCTTGGTCATCCTTACAGCCCTTCTTGTAGATGGGAGTCACATCAGCAAGCCTCCAAACCTCTGGGACCTCTCCAGATATCCAGGAACGCTGATAGATGGTGAAAAACGGCTTGGCAATTACCTCCGCCTGCTCCCTCAGCACCCTAGGGTGGAGCTCGTCTGGTCCCATGAACTTGTGACGTTCCAGATGGAGGAGCAGGTCTCTCACTGTCTCTTCCTGGATCACAGGGGATGATTCTCTACCTGAAACACAGGGGACGTCCAGGTCAGGGCATAGAGTACCCTGAGGATAACTGATCTGACTATTAAAGACAGATGTAAAGAAGGTGTTGAAGACCTCAGCCTTATCCTTATCCTCAGTGATCACATTTCCTGCTTCATCAAGTAAAGGATGGAAATTTTCCTTGGTTCTTCACTTGCTGTTAATGTATTTGTAAAAGGATTTCTTGTTCTCTTTTACTGCAGTGGCCAATCTGAGTTCAATCTGGACTTTTACCTTTCTAATTTCCTCTCTGCATATCTTAGCAAGTTCCTTGTAGTTGCCCCAAGTATCCTGTCCCTTCTTCCAGTGGATGTAGACTCTTTTTCTCCCAGAGTCTCAACAAATGTTCACGGTTCATCCATGCCGGTCTTCCCCTCTGGCTCACCTTACAGGACTCAGGAACAGCCTTAAGATATCCTTCTAGAGGAGCATCCAGGCTTCCTGGACTCCTTTGCCCTTCAGGAGTGACTCCCAAGGGACCCCTGCAACAAGTGTCCCCAACAGGTCAAAGTCTGCCCTCTGGAACATCAAGACATCAGTTTTGCTTGTTACCATTCTGACATCACCAAGGATAGAAAGCTCTACAATTTCATGGTCACTCTGCCCAAGACAGTCCCCAGCTTTGACATCTCCCACCAGTCCTTCTCTGTTAATGAAGAGCAGGTCTAGTGGGACACATGCCCTGGTAGGCGCTCATATCAGCCATGTCAGGAAGCTATCTTCCACACATTCTAGAAACCTCCTGGACTGGTTACTTTGTACAGTATTATACTTCCAGCATACATCAGGGAAGTTGAAGTCTCCCATGAGAACGAATGCTGGTGATCGTGTAACTTCTGCAAGCTGCTCATAGAAAGCCTCATCCACCTCTTCATCCTGATGAGGCGGTCTATAACAGACCCCCACCAAGATGTCACCCCATACAGGCCTTCCCCTCGATCCTCATCCATAGACACTCAACTTTATAATTCCCAACTGCAAGCTCTTCAACATCAAAACACTCTTTAATATAAAGAGCCACACCACCACCCTTCCTACTTTGTCTGTCCCCTCTGAAGAGCTTGTAGCTGTCCATCACAGTACTCCAGTAGTGGGGTTTATCACACCATGATTCAGTTATTGCAGCTAGGTCGTAATTTGCCTGTTGCACAATTGCTTCTAGCTTCTCCTGTTTGTTGCCCATGCTGCATGCATTGGTGTAGATGTACTTCAGATGAGACATCTGCCTCACCTCCAGCTTCAGCATTGTTCCCCTAGGCACTTATCCGGTAAGCCCTGTTTTACAGACTTCCCCTGTCATAGCTAGTTTAAAGCTCCACAAGTCCTGTTAGCTCCTGTGCTAGGATTTGTTTCCCCCTTTGAGACAGTTGAGTTCCATCCACGGACAACAGGCCAGGGCGATCGAGTAATCTGCCCCGAGTAATCTGGTCAAAGAACCCAACATTTCTGTCTCAACACCAGCCTCTCAGCCAATTATTCATTACCTGTGTTCTCCTAGCCCTCTCCGCATCCTTCACCTCCCCAGAAGGAATAGAACAAAACAAGACTTGCACCCCCCCTCCTTGAACTGTTCGCCCTGAACCCCTGAAATCTCTCTTCATAGTTCGCAGGCTTCTCTGGACGATTTCATCACTGCTGTCCTGAACTATGAGCAATGGGTAGTAGTCAGTGGGGTCAACCAGCCCTGGGAGTTCATAGAATCATAGAATATCCTGAGTTGGAAGGGACCCTTAAGGATCATCAAGTCCAACTCTTGACACCGCACAGGTCTACCCAAAAGTTCAGACCATGTGACTAAGTGCACAGTCC
>NW_023307431.1:0-2275 GCF_011077185.1 Oxyura jamaicensis
GGGATAAAAACACGTTTCTCTCTGGTACAAGGAGTTTCTCACGCTCTGGGTAAAACAAATTGCTGGATATGTACACATATCCCAGAACATGGAGATAAAGGTATATCTCTAATCGGAATTCCCCTAACTAGGAATAAATCCTGGGAAAACTTATGGAGGAATACCTCTTGGGGTATTGAAGGTGATGAGATTCTGAAATTAGAAATAAATAGCCCTAAGGTAGAAGAGTCATATTATACTTGCGTTCAGAGATGTAACCCACCCAAAGGACAAGGGAAAATTGATTGTAACCCCATAACATATGTGGGAAACCAGTCGTCTTGTAACACCACTTCATCTATTGGTACCTCAATTTTTGTTAACTCTACGGCTTGGCCAGTGCCAGAGGGAAGAGGATGGTACTGGCTGAGTAATGATGAAGCTCGGAAGGTTTTACAAAAAAACAAACAAAAAAAAAATGGATGGGAACTTGTACCTTGGGACCATATTAGTAGTCCCTAATATGACGATACATGATTCTTTGTCACGGGGGTATTTGAGAAATCATATTCCGAGAATTGGATGGGAAGTCAAAAATCCCTTAGTAGAAAGACCTACTGCTTTCCATAGTTTTGCCTGTTGGTTTATCCCATGGTTAGGAGTGAGTGAGTTGGAAAAAAGCAATAGTCAACATATCTGCAGTAATAGAAAAATTAGAAAATAGGACAGTTGATGTTATGAAAGCTCAACAGCAAGAAATATCTAGCTTATCACAAGTGGTGTTACAAAACGGAATGGCCTTAGACTTGTTGTTGGTTGCTCGAGGAGGAGTATGTACAATTATTAATACTAGTTGTTGTGTGTATGTGGATCAAAGTGGGAGAATTTCCACTGACTTAGAGTAAATATGGAAACAGACTAAAATATTACATGAAGTCACCAAAGACGATCTCTCATGGAGTTTTGAAGAAAAGAGGAACAAAGTGACTTCTTGGCTACCTAATATACAGTGGCTGAAACAGGTTTTTATTATTATGATTGCTTTTGTGATATTGGGAATATTTGTATGTATACCGTTCAAGTGTTTGTTTTGTTGTATTACGAAAGACGGGTACATTTAATGCAAAGGAATTTGCATGCATCAAGAAAAGGGGGGAATGAAACAAGCAAGCAATTAGTAAATATAAAAGGATGATTAGCTAGCTAGGCAGTAGGATGAATCATTATCTAGGTATTAAGAATAGAATAGATTAGTTACTCAATATTATCTGTTAGTCAAGGAAGAAGTAGTCTGAGTCTGTAAGATATGCTATCAGGAGCCAAGAGGTGAAGAATATGTGAAAACTAAGTAACAAAAACTTGCCAGACATCCCGTCTCAGGCAGGAAACAGATGGACAACAAGGACACAAATTAGCCCAGACTGATAAGGACATTGCAAACTTGCAAAATCGCTACATTCTAGATAAAGGGTGAAAAGTATACTATGAGGAAGACATACAGCCTTCCTCCCAAAGACCACTGCCCACGTCCTGAAGACCCCTGCCCACAATTCTTGGAAGAATCTGTGCAAGTGCAAAGGACTGATAAGCTAATTAGCATAAGAAGTGTGAGTAGGCGGGTTTAGGTAATGAATATGTATAGACATTAATTGAATATTCATAGTTCTGCTGTATAAATGTGAGATTGTTTGTCACTTCGGGTATGCACGTCAGGTGGAAGGATCCCCCGTGCATCCAGCGCTGTCAATAAAGAATACTTCGTCACTAAGAAGAAATTTTGACTTTGATCTTTAAATCACAGCTCTCTTCCTGATCACAGCAGCTCTCTTCCTGATCACTCCCCTTTCTTCCCCTGTAAACAACGCACTTAGTATAGACATCATTTCCCCCTGAGAGTATAAGTTAGGTCCTAGGAACTGGTCTAATTGTTCAGCTAGCCTGATGCTATTAACCGATATGGGTCTCAATTGAGCTAGCCTCAGTTAAAGACTTCATCTCCTTCTTAAAACTCCTAACCTCCCTGCTGGTAGGGAGGGGGGGAGTTCACCTAAGAGGATACAAAGTTAGTGTTAGTACTGTTAGTATCAGGGAAGGCAAAACTCTCAGTATCTCTTCTACCTTGTTCTAATTCTTACCAGAGCTTGGAATACGCTCCTTCTCTAGGGACAGTGTTAATTGCAGTCCCTGTCTCCCTTCATGGAGCAGCTGCTGCTGCTACTGGTGCAATATTAGGATTATAGGGAGCATAACTGTTGTGGTTTAACCCGGCTGGCAGCTAAACACCACACAGCCGTTC
>NW_023307432.1:0-11284 GCF_011077185.1 Oxyura jamaicensis
CTCCGCCGCCCCGAGCGCAGGCACCGGCGGGGCGGAGACGGGGCGGGTTCAGCCCCTTAACTCCTTGCCGGCCGCCGCCACGGGCCCCGCTGCCTCCTTGGCAGCCCGAGGGGCTCGGAGGGAGGCGCTGGGCGCCGGGGTCTCGGCTCTCCCTGCGCGCACAGCCCTGCCCGGCAACCGAAACGCCCCGCACCCCGCTGCTTCTCTCCATTTCCTGGGGTCCCCGGTGTCTCCCCGTTTTCCTCCTCCTTGCTGCTTCTTTTTCCCTGCTCCGGGGGTGATTTGCCCGCTGCTTCATGCAGCCGGGCTGCCCGTGCTCTGTTCCGTGCGCCCTGCACCCGGCTGCCTGCCCCAGCCCCTCCTGGGCTCTGCCCCGCTGCTGCCGTCCCTGCTGGGAGCACAGCCCCACGGAGTGTCCCCCAGCATGGCATTTTTGGCCGGTGCTAGGCTCCAGGTACAACAAACACATGGTTTTACTCCTTATCCCAGGAGGGGAGGACAAGCCAGGGCAGGGGAGCCGAACTTCTGATTTCTTTGGAGTGGGAGCAGCTCCTCGGTGGAGGAGGGAGCTGCTCGGAGGGGCAAAACCAGCTCAGGTCGGGCTAGGCCTCCCCATCTCTGCCCTTCCCTTCAGCACGTGAGCAGCAGCCCCAGCAGGGCCAAGGCTGAGATGAGGAGGCCTGGAGAGGCATCTCACAGAGAGAAGCTCACAGGACCGCTGCCTGTTCCGGGCTCCTGCTGCTTACAAGTGGCTGAGTTCACATCCAATTAAGCTGTAACGAATAAATGAAAGCCCCGGAGACAGCCCTGGCTGTGGAAATTGTTGCTGCAGGATTTACGGTCCCTTCTCTCATCAGTGCTGGTAACTCTGCTGTGCCATTTCCACCCCAGTCTGTTCCTGCCTGGCACAGCAGTGGTGAGCCTGGGTCCCCAGGGCCACCAGCCCTCCCTTGGTGCCATCAGGTGCCCTCCAGTGCAAAGCCTGGCTGGGCTGAGCTGCTGCAAAGCCCGAATTAAGCCCCTCAAGCCCTTACGAGAAGAGCAGGAGAGGCTCCCTGGCTGTGCTTAGCTCCCCTGTGGAGCTGCAGGGTGAGGAGGGGGACTGGGGGGACTGTGTCCTCTTTGCCCTTCTCGGAGAGAAGACTCATGGCTCAGCAAATGCCTCCCCCTGCCCTGCCTGCTGGGGCTGCTGTGGGGAGAGATCCTGGGAGGCTGCGGCAGCACAGGAGGGTTTTCCAGCCTGGAGGTGCAGACCCAGGGTGTGCAGGACAGGGGAGCATCGCCTGATTCAAACAGCTCCCTGAGGGCTTCCCCCCAGCCAGCGAGTGCAACCTCATGCTCCCAGGCGTCCCCTCCTCCTCCTGTCCCCTCTGTTTTTGTCAGGGCCCTGACAAATGTAATTCCCATAGGAAACAGGAGAGGGGAGCACATCGGGGTCTGTCACAACCCTGCTCGGTGCAAGGATCCCAAAGGACGTGGGAGATGCCCCAGCCCCAGCGGCCCACACGCAGCCGTGCCGTGCCCAGCAGCACCCAGGGCAGGTGACGCAGCAGGACTACATTTCCCAGAGCTCTACGTGTCCCCGTGCTCGGCACCCAGCGCCGTGGCTGCGAGCTGCAGCAGCCTGCCTCCGGCTGCGAGCAGGGGCTGCCGCGGACCCCGCTGTGCAGGCGCGGTGCTGCCCCGCTCCCCGGCGCTCCAGCTGCAAGGCCAAAGGCCAGATATTTGTTGCATCGGTAGTTTTCCGCGAGCGGACTCAGCACAGCACCCGGCAGCGTTGGCTCACCCCCTTCCCTTGTTTCCTGCTGATGCTGCTCACACCTGGGTGCCGGCACCGTGGCGGTTGTGGAGGCAGCATCTGCATCCCAGCCCCAAATCTTATCGGTGGGCAGTGACTTCAGGTCGCTCACATGAGCCCCCCCCAGCCCTGCCAGGATGCACAACGGGGTGCCAGGGGGCTGAGAAATTCTGAGTCGGGCTGGGTGGGTGCCCAGTGGGAGCACTAAGGGCTGTGTGTTTGCAGACAGCAGGAATGGTGGGGGAAAAATCAAAAAATCCAGCCCAACCCTCTGAAGAGAAAGGACAGGCAGCTCTGTGACCTCGGTGAGGTGACATGTGGCCATGTAAGCACAACCACGTCCTTGCAGTGATCCGGCACTGCAGAAAAGCTTCACTGGTCGCCAGGAGCTGGTCATGTTGTGCCAGCCAGGTAGGGCCACGCTTCCACCTCCAGCATCTCCCCCTCCTGAAAGGCTTTTCTCCCAATATGTGCCACGCTCCTATCCTTCAAGCCTGCCCAGCAGGCAACAGAGCTGCTCCTTCCCCTCTTGACCCTGGCCCTCTCCTGCCCCTGGCCAGGCTATTAGCAATAACCACAGCGCAGCATCCCCCCAAATGCTTGTGGTTGTCCGGACGAGAGCCAGGAGCAGAGACGCCGAGAAGCTGGTGATGCTGGGCAGCGTGGGACCACATCAGAGCTGCCCAGCCCTGGCCTCGGCTGACCTCCTGCCAGCTGCAGGGAGCAGGGCAGGGAGGCTCTGTGGGGCTTGGCCCGCGGTTCGTCGCCACCCTTTGATCTGCTGGGCTTGGCGTCGCTGCGGGGAGCAGGGAAAGGCTGGGGAGAGCGTGCGTAGCTCAGCACACAGCCTGCCAGCGGCCCTGCAGGACAAACCCACCAGCCTGGAGACCTCGCAGCAACAAACCGACTTCCTCAGCCGTGTCCTGGCTTCATCGCCCATCGGATCGGAGAAAAAATAGATTAAAAAAAAAAAATATGGAAGGAAGCAATGCATCGGGCCGGACATCCATCCCCACCACCGGGTGGGGGACACCCCTGCCACAGGGCTGCCTGCAT
Organism: Oxyura jamaicensis; assembly: GCF_011077185.1. Taxonomy (NCBI): domain Eukaryota; kingdom Metazoa; phylum Chordata; class Aves; order Anseriformes; family Anatidae; genus Oxyura; species Oxyura jamaicensis. The sequence continues at coordinate 2,855 of NW_023307432.1, forward strand.
GCAGGATCCCCCGACGGCTCCAAAATCAGGAGGCTCCCACTGCTCGGCAGACACATGAGAGTGCTCCCAGGCCAGCGGTGAGGAGCTGGGGCAGGTGGGGACGGTGCCACCTTGAACCGGTGGCCCCAGCACAGCACGGAGCTGGGCTGAGCTGTTCCCATGCCACCCCAGCCCATTAATCACTTTGATTACGGTGTCCTACTTTCTGTCCAGCCGTGTGACGGTGGCCGGTCACCCCGCCCTGCCGAGCCCTGGTTGTGCGGTGGCTGGTTGCGCCAGCGCTGGGCAAACTGGTCTCCAGGAGGGACCTGGAGCTGCAGGCTGTGGGTGAGCTGTGTGTCACCGCCAGTCCTGGCACGGGCTGTAAGTCACGCTGCGATGCTTGGTGAGTCCCTGTTTGTGGGGACATTCCCTGTGGGGGTGCCCTGGAGCCGGGGCTCTCACGTAGGACCATCACAGGCAATATCCCGCTTGGCTCCCAGGGGATGACTGATACCCTCCTCTTAATTTCTCCAGAGACTCCTCTTGATTTCTCCCCTGTGTCCAGCACCAGCCTCCCCTCCCCAGTCTCCCGCCAGGGATCCAGCACACCTCATGGCCGTGGGCTCTGCGGCATTTCGAGGAGGAACCAGCCGGGCTAAGCGGGGATTCCCCACGGGAATTGGCTGTTTCATGAAGGGGGATCTTCCTTTTGCCCCTGAGTCACCTGTGGCCCTGCCGTAGATCTGCTCAGGATCTTCCCCTTGGCTGGATCCCGGGCTGGAAGCACACGTGGCTTTGTGCACGTATTTATACAACAAAGGGCAGCTGCTCCGCGGGCACCGTGCCACGCTCACCACTTGCACCGACCTACCAGGACACAGTGCCCTTCTCTCTCCTTCTCCTTTGTGGGGAACAAGCTCACACCGTGGCCAGGTGTCCTGACCTATCCTGAAGGCAAGGGGAAACCAGCAGGCGCCCCGGGTGTTTGCATGGAAGAAAGTTGTGCAAGGGGACCCAGACAACCCCGTGATGACGGCAACCCCATGGCCAGGACACGGCTGGGTCAGGCAGGGGCTCTGCCAGCTCAGGGTCCTGCTGGTGGTGAGGTGACCGCCACCTCCAAGGCTCCATTGGCGCACGGCCAGGCAGGACGAAGGGTTCTGCCCAGCTTGCACCAGTAGCTGTGCCACCTTCCCCCTCCACCAGGCCACTGGCTGCAGTTCATGGGGAAACAGCTGCTTGGCTTTTTCTCCCCTGTTCATCCGTCTCATCCGGGGCTCGGGATATTTTGGGCACTTCTCTGTTCCCAGCTACCCTGGGTGGCACAGGCGGTTGCTCGGGACTGGCTCTCCTCTGGAAGCTGTGCAGGCTGAGAACTGAAAAGGGGAAATGCCAAGCCCTTTATTTAAGTCCCGTGTATGGAAGGAGAGAGTCGTGACTCCACCAAACACATGCACTCCATCAGCTGCCGAGGAAGGCGAGCTGTGATGTGTGGGGCGATGGGTGGAGTATTTTGGGGGGGAGCAGCACAGAGGCTTGAGGAACATGAGAAGAGAGACCATCTCACATTTCCCACCTCTAGGGCTTATCAGTGTTGCCCATCCAAGAACCAGGGTGGAACGAGCTGTGGGCAGCCCCGGGGAGGGGAGCAGGAAGGGCTGGGCCAGATGTGGAGCTGCTCCGAGCTCGGAGCTGGAAACCCCATTTCTGAGCACATCTCCTTCAAACCAGAGTGCAGCATCCCACGCCCCTCCAGCCTTACCCCACCCTGCTCCCAGCTGCAAACTGCTTACGTCCAATTTTGGGGCTAAAAATATCTTTCTGGGTGGTCAGCAAGTGCACAGCCAGATGGGAGCGGGTTGCAGTGTGAAGGCAAGGGGAGTGGGGGGGATTTTGGGGTGGCGTGGGCTGCAGCACAGGGCCAGGTGGGTGCAGGCAGGCACTGCAGGGGGACACGTGCCAAGGTGCCAGTGACAGCGAAGTCTTGCTCAGCTTGGGTCTGTGCTCCCGGAGAGGTGGACATGGCAGGGGGGGCATGCAGACAGACTCGGAAAGGTGCAGAGATGGCAGGTCCAGCTTCCTCCCCTGGGCAGAGGGTGCTGGAGGGAAGTTCAGCCAGCCCCCAGGGGCACAGCTCTGCCTGGCACCCAGGAGTGCCCAGCTGGGGCCACACACCTCACTCCACTCTCAGCTCACCGCTCCTGGACAAGGCCAGGCCACACACAGAGCTGGTGGCTCCAGAAACCACCTCGGGAGCAGGGATGACAGCCTTGGGTAGCCAGTGCCACAAGAGGGAGTCCCTGCCCAGGCTGCTGCTGGGTGGGTGACGACCAGATGCCCTCCTGCACACTGTGATAGCCCGCGGTGACCAGGCTGTCACCCCGGAGGGATCTCTCTGCACCCCAGCACTTGTGGGGATCCCCCACCCCCCTTCTGCCAAAGTCTGGAGGTGTAAAAAGGAAATGGACAGGCAGGGGAAGCAGGGCCATGTGGCCTGGGAAGAGCACAGGGATGCTGTTTGGATATGCAGGGAAAGGATATATTCGGTGTCCTGGTTTGAGTCAGGATAATTTTCCTCCCAGTAGCTGGTAGGGTGCTATGTTTTGGATTTAGGATGAGACTAAAGTTGATAACACAGTGATGTTTTACGTGTTGCAGAGCAGTGCTTACACTATGCCAAGGCCTTTTCAGCTTCTCACACTGTCCTGCAGGTGGGCAGGCTGGAGCTGGGAGGGGACAGACCCAGGACAGTGGACCCAAACTGGCCAAAGGGGTATTCCATAGCATCTGACATCATGCTGAACAATATCTAGGGGTGGCTAGCCGGGGTGAGGGGGCCGGCTGCCTGGGAAAAGGCTGGGCATCAGTCAGCGGGGAGTGAGCAATTGCATTGTGCACCACTTGTTTTGTACATACTATTATCCTTATTATTGTTTTATTTTCTGTCCTAATAAACTGTCTCTATCTCAACCCACAGGGTTCAGTTTTTCTCGTTTCTCTCCCCCGTCCCTGAGGGACGGGGGAGCGTGAGAGAAGAGCTGTGTGGTGTTTAGCTGCCGGCCGGGTTAAACCAAAACATCGGATATATCAGGAAAACCAAGGCACAGATGGAACTGAGCTTGGCAGGGGATGCAAAGAACAACAAGAAGGGATTCTGTAGGTGAATTGGCCAGAAAAGGAAGGCCAAGGAGAGTGTGCCCCCTCTGACAGATTAGAAGGGAGAACTGGTAACAACAGGCATGGAGAAGGCTGAGGTATTCAGCAAGTTCTTTGCCTCAGCCTTCACTGCCAGTCAGGCTTCCCACATCCCTCCAGTCCCTGAGCAGTAGGTGAGGGCTGGGGGAGCAAAGTTCCTCTCACCATAACTGAACAGCAGGTTGGAGACCACCCGATGAGACTGAACAGGTACAAGTCTATGGGGCCTGATGGCATGGATCCCAGAGTCCTGAGGGAACTGGCTGATGGAGTTGGCAAGCCTCTCTCCCTCATATTTGAAAAGTCCTGGTGGCCAATGGCTCTTTGTCCAGGTGGAGACCGGCGATGTCGCTCAGGGGTCTGTCCTGGGACTGATGCTGTTTATAATATCTTTATCAATGACACAGACAGCGGGATCGAGTGCGCCCTCAGCAAGTTTGCAGGCGACACCAAGCTGAGTGGTGCAGTTGACACAACAGAAGGAAGGGATGCCATCCAGAGGGACCTGGACAAACTTGAGAAGTGGGCCCATGTGAACTTAATGAGGTTCAAAAGTCCAAGTGCAAGGTGCTGCCCCTGGGTCAGAGCAATCCCAGACACGAGCACAGACTGGGAGGAGAACCCACTGAGAGCAGCCCTGCCAAGAAGGACCTGGGGGCTCTGGTGGACAAAAAGCTCGATGTGAGCCAGCAGTGTGTGCTTGCAGCCCAGAAGGCCACAGGAGGAGGGAGGGGTTTGTTCTTCTCTACTCCACCCTTGTGAGGACCCACCTGGAGTGCTGTGTCCAGGGCTGGGGTCCCCAGCACAAGAAGGATGTGGGGCTGTTGGAGTGGGTCCAGAGGATGCCACGAGGAAGAGCATGACATGGGAAATAGAGTTTACTGTAGGAGAATGTGGTGGATTTGTTAGCAGCGCTTTCCACAAAGCCAGATCTCCAAAAGCCACAGCTACTTCTCTTTTCTCTGTGGTTCTTTGTGGATGGTTTTGAGCTCTAAATGCTCTTCCCTGTCAGAAGTAAAACTGGTAGTAAATTGCAGGTGGTTTTTCCCCTTATCAATCCGATGGTCTGAGTGCTGTTAGTTCATTGATAATTGAACAGAACCTTCGGGAAACCGCCCATCAGTCATGTTTATGATGGTCAAATCAAAACTCCTGAGGCCTCACCCCAATTGAAAGGAAGTTATGTGGCTGGGTAGCTCTATTGTTGGCAAAAAAATACACATCCTCTGAATGCTACAGCAGGAAATCTGTAGTAGAAAGCATCCGAGAGGTATTGGGATGACTCAATGAGATTTACTCCCATTGCAAGGGCTAGGGCAGTGCATGTGGAGGACTAGCAACCCAGACATCACAGGCCCAGAGGGTGGTCTCACGGATCTGGAGCTCATCAGCTCCCATAAACCATGCACTTGTGAATTGCTGTGTGATTCAATAATCCCTTGGAAACCATCTCCTGTTTGAACCCTGTAGGGATCCAGGCGAAATAAGGCATCATCAGTCGGTTTAGCAGCTCTAACGTTCCACTGTGTAGGAGCCAGACATGTGGCTGAGTGCTGCGGCTTTCAGCAGGTCTTCAGCATTATTCTACTGCCTGTTATACACAAGGGGAACAAATAAAAAAATAATTATTAAAAAAGAACCCATGAATTTCTAAGGGGAAGGAGGCCCTGTGCAGACTGCATCTCAGGTCAGGGAAAAGGAAGAAAAACACACCAGTGGGGAGGTGAAGAGCTCTGCAGGGCTGGGAAGGGGCTGCCCAGGAGAGCTGCAGCATCAGGGGAAGCCTGGCAGCAGTGAGTGGCCTGAAAGGGGGCTCAGGGAAGAGCTTGGTGATGTCTTCAGGGAGAGGAGGCCTGGGGAGTCTGGGTTATCCAGCTTTGGGGTTATGGGCCAAGATGAGAGAATTTCCTAACATACCCGAAGGCCCTGCCTGAACTAGCCAAGGAGAATCTTCTCCTCTTGCCCCCAGTACTGCACACCCTTCATGTGCTTCCCTGGGGCAGCGGAGCAGCTCTGGGGAGGTTTGGAGGCGCCATGGGAGCAGATGGACCGAGGCACCCCTGAGACACCAGTGCGTGCGGGCGAGGAGCAGGTCTGCGGGTGCTGGCTGCCCAAAGGGGAAGCTCCTCACACCAGGCATGATTTCCCTTGGTGTCTGTTTCATTTCTCCGTTGGCACCTCTCCCTCCAGCACTCAGTCACGCAGACACCTTTCCCCATCGGTGGGGCTCCAGCTGAGGTCCTGCCCCGTGCTGGGCAGCACCATGGCCCTGCCAGGGCTGGCTCTGGGCTTTCTGCTGGCCCTCACCCCTCTGCTGGGGACACAGGAACAGAGAGATCCTGCTGCCCGAGCCCGAAGAGGAGCCAGGGACGAAGGTAAGGGCTGGCTGCTCCTCTCTTTTCAAGAGAGGCTTTTGCTGCTCTTCTCCCTGCAAATTGTCTTTGTGGCTTTGCCCGGCTTGGCCCATGGTGGCTTTGTTGGAGAGGACTAAACCCAGTGTCCGCACAGGTCCTGAGGCACTCAGGCATCAGTCAGGCTGTGGTGGGGCAAGGCTTTGTTTGGGGGATGTAGGGCAGCAATCCTCAGTGTGCTGGGAATGCTTCCACACTACAGCCCCTGTGTTCATGCCTCCGTGGGGTGGGCAGCACGCCTGGAAGCAGGAGGTGGCTGGTTCTCACTGCATGGTGGGCAGGGGAAGCCTGAGCATGTGGCTTTCCTGGTGCAATCAGAGCAAAAAATCGCCCATTGCTGTGGAGCTGGGTGCTGGTTCTCAGCAAAGACCTGTGGAGATGCAAGACCCAGCCCTGGGCTGGCTGGGACACTCGTTCTCTCTCTAGTCCCTGTGGTTGGCCAAGCTGTTTTTTGGTGGGATTGTCCTTCAACCATATTTTTCTATTCTTTCTCCATGGCAGAAGGGCTAGGGGCATCCCCTGGGGCTCGGCTGTGCTCTCGTGTGGATACTACGCCATGCCCTGTGCTGTACCCTGGGGCTGGGGTACCTGCCGAGCTCCCCCGTGGCACAGCAGGAACGGATGCTCTTTGCAGCAGGGGATGGGGATCCTGGGGCGTGAGTCATTATCTCTGCAGGGAAATGTGAGCAGAAGTGGCCTGCCAAGTTGTCCTATGGGGCGTGAATCATGCTAACCATCTCTGGTGGCTGGAGTGGTGCTGCTCTTGCAGCGATGGACAAAGTTTAGGCAGATGGATGAAATCAAAGGTTTAAGATCTGTCACGGTTTTTGGTTGTCGCGGTGAATTCTGGTGTGAGGGCACTGGGAGGGATGCAGCTGAGGGGAAGTTTCCCATCTGGACAGCACATACGAAGGAGCAGGGTGCAGGGTGTGAGAATCTGCTACAAGGGAAGGGAAGCTGGGTGAGGTAGGACAAGACAGGCTCATTTTGGGTGAAACATATGGAAAAGGGTGGGTGCACTGAGCGGGCCGTGAGGTCTGAGGATGCATGTGGGGCCTAGGGGCCTCATCCTGGGAGGCGTTCAGCTCTGAATAAGGAGGACCAGCAGCCCTCTGGATGGGACCTGCTCACACCTGAGGACACTGCCATTGCCCTGTGATCCTCTGGGCTCTCCCTCATTCAGAACAACACAAAGCTCCCTCTGACTGGGACCCCGGGCTGCAGTTTACCCCTAGCCAGACCAGCTATGCCTTGAGCAAGCTGATACAGCTGAGCTGCACTGGGGACTATAGGCCACCGGTCCCCCGGACACATTCCCAGGGGCACCCAGAGGTCGTGGAATGAGGCCACCTGCAGGGGTAAGCACAGTCCTGCAGCGCCCTGATCCCACTGTCCTGGACTGGTGGCTCCGTGACACAGCTGTCCCTCTGCCCTGCCTGTGTGACAGAGCAGGACAGGAGGGCCTGGATGCTTTTGTCCCCATGGACAGTGTCAGCTGGGAGGCAGAGGAGCTGGATGGGTTCAGCTTGAGGCTTAGCGGTCAGTTGTGCCTTGTCAGCAGAAGGCCAGGCTTCTGTTTTTTGTCCTGGCTGAGGTGTTACATCATGACAGCTGCAAGACCTTCCCCTCTCTGGGACCCAAAAGACATCTCTAGTGATTCCTCAGCCTCTGCTGCACCTCATCACCCCCCTTACCAACTAAACCCACTTTTCCCTCTGCCAGAAACATGCCAAAGGCCCTTGTGGGACCCCAGACTCCGTCTGACACCAGATCAGGAGGAGTATAGCAAGAACGAAGAAGTGAAGCTGAGCTGCCCCAAGGTTTTCCAGACACCCTTCACCCACGTCAGATGTGCTGGGGAAGTGCAGCCCAACAGCCACGGGAAACCTGTGTACATTGAGGGGTGGCTGGGAAAGGGCACGGGAGGTGCCTGGATCCGCATCCGCTCCAAGGTGGAGTGCGTGGGTAAGGGAAGTGCCCGGAGCTCTCCTGGGTGCCAGGAGAGTATGGGGACAGGGAGGGAGGGGAAGGGGATGCTTCTCCTCTGCCACTCTGCAGTCAGCCAGCATGCACTGGGTGCAGCTCCATGCATGGCCCAAGCTTTCCAGGTGTCCTGATGCATGCCCCTTGAGTGCTTTGCCTTGCTGCCTCTGTGGGGCAGGTTCCCAAAGCATGAAATAGCCTTGGCCTCTTAAAGGATTCCACAGGATCAAATACTGATCCATCAGTCTCTGTGCTAGTTTTACGCATCTTAAGAGCCCCTTGTGTTTGTCCATAGACACACACACACACAAAATTTACAATGAGGGTAACAATACACTGGAAACCGGCAAGACAGCTGAGAGAAGTTGTGGATGCCTCATCAATGCATGTGTTTGAAGGTGGGTTGGATGGGGCTTTGAGCCAGTGAAAGATGTCCCTGCTAGTGGCAGCGGGGTGGACTAGAGGGCCTAAAAATGCCCCATTCCAACCCAAATCTTCTCCAGACACTATAGCACATGCAGTGTGCCGAGGAGTGATCCAGAGCCAGAAGAAACTGTAGGCAGTGCTTGGATGTTGTATGGGAGAATTCAGGATGGGCTCGGCCACTAGGTGTGGGGGGACATGGCAGTGAGAGAAGGGTGGGGGTGAGGGAAGTCTGCACAGGGAGCCAGGGAAAGGGAAGGCAAGGCAGTGACCCTCTTCAATGCTTCCTTCACAGAGGCCTTCCAGGTTGTGCCCGGGACCTTGGAGGTTTCCACCACCAGCATCAAACTGAACTGGACCTGCAGTCTCCCTGATGTCTGTCAGCGCATGCAGGCCACGTGCAGGCTGGCAGGGCCTTCCTCCCCTCCCTGTGAGG
>NW_023307433.1:0-3021 GCF_011077185.1 Oxyura jamaicensis
AGGACAGAGTGAGAAGCTGAAAAGTCCTTGGCTTAGTATAAGCAGTGATTTGCAGCAATTAAAACATCAGCATGTTATCAGCACTCTTTTCATCCTAATCCAAAACATAGCACCCTACCAGCTACTAAGAGGGAAAATAACTGTCCTAACTGAAACCAGGACAAGGTGTTATTCCTGAAATTTAAGGAACTCTTATTCTTAATAGAACGACGCCTGCATCCATATTGCATCATACACATTCGCAGTCACATCTCGTTACCAGGCATTTTTACCGAGGGCAACGTGCGAGCCGACATGTTGACCAATTTGGCCATATATCCCCCCAGTCCCTGATAAGCTCCTCCAAGCTTGTGCCTCCCATCAATTCTTTCACCAGCTGGCTAAGTCATTAGCCAAACAATTTACAATTCCATTAGGGGATGCAAAATTTATAGTGCAGACCTGCCCCGACTGCCAACGCGTACAGGGACCATCACAGGAAGTAAACCCTAGGGGTCTCAGCTCATTACAACTCTGGCAAACCGATGTCACACATGTCCCTGAATTTGGCCGGTTAAAGTACGTCCACGTCTCTGTAGACACTTTTTCACATGCCGTATGGGCAACTCCATTGAGTGGGGACACAAGCAGACATGTGCAAGCTCATTTTCGACTTGCTTTCGCAGCCCTAGGTATTGCGTTAGAAATCAAAACTGATAATGGGCCTGCCTACACTAGTAAATCCACAGAAAGGTTTTTTCACACTTGGGGTATTACTCATAAAACAGGAATCCTGCACTCCCCAACAGGACAAGCTATAGTGGAATGTACACACAGAACACTTAAATCCTTGCTAGACAAACAAAAAAGGGGGAGACAATGGAGACACCACAAAACAGAATTGCAAAGGTTATATATGTGATGAACCACCTAACTATGCCTTTCTTACATGAAGAAATTTTCCCAATAGTCAAACACTTTGGAGCTCAAAAGACAGGCCTCACTTTGTTATATGAGGATAGACCATTAGTTAAAATTCGTAATCTTAATACAGGGGTGTGGGAGGGACCATACTCTTTATTAACCTGGGAGCGAGGGTACGCTTGTGTCTCCACAGGGACAGGACCGAGATGGGTCCCAGCGCGAGCAGTTCGTCCTTGGCTAGAACCCTCATCCTCCTCAACCTCTGCAAGCTTGGGGAATCCTGGGTCTCCATCCAGCCTTGGCGAAACATCTGGGTCACACTCGCCAACATGACTGGACAAGAGCACATCTGCCTGTCTATGGCCAGTGCGGATAACCCTTTTACAATGTGTTTGGTCGGTATACCACTGAGTGATGAACAGCTGCACAGCATCATCAACAACACCGATGCCAAGAGCATGGCCGGCACTTGGAATACCTCCTGTCCGGGCAATATCAGTAAGGAAGCAATGAACGCTTGGGATGGCTGGGCATCACGGCTGACCCACACAACTTTAGAACCACAAGAACTCGATATATTAGGCTGTGTTAGTGCGCCGGCATGTATGAAGTTTAATTACACTGGTAGCAACCTCACCGCAGTTGATGTTACACCCGGGCTGGGAATATATCGTAATGGTTCAATTTGGTGCAACTACACCTCTCCTAATGTGTCAAAATCTTCGAACGCGCCACTTACACTCCCCCCGGGGTGTTTCTCATCTGTGGTGACAGAGCATGGCAAGGTATCCCATCGCACATAAAGGGAGGCCCGTGTATTCTTGGTCAATTAACCTTACTAACCCCTAACACATCTATGATACTAAATATTTTGAGACAGCATAAGCGCACAATGCGTAGTGTCAGTCGCTACCAGGAAGACTGTAAAGATAATCTCGATTTTTGGCAGGCGGACAAGGTTATCACTGCCTCAATTCTTGCCCCCGGTGTAGCCACTGCTCAAGCTCTGACAACGCTAAATAAGCTAGGTTGCTGGCTGGCAAAGCAGACTAATGCTACCTCTGCTGCATTGAGTGCGTTGCTAATAGACACTGATTCCATTAGGCATGCAACACTGCAAAATAGAGCGGCAATAGACTTTTTATTATTAGCACAAGGACATGGGTGCGAAGAGTTTGAAGGTATGTGTTGCATGAATGTAAGTGATCACTCTCAGTCAATATATCAACAGCTGTCTAATCTCAGAGGATTAACGGACAAGCTAACAACCAGCACATGGGGTTTGGAATCGTGGTTGCAGAGTTTACGTATAGGGGGCTGGGTGAGGGAGTTAATAAAGGGGGGCATTATAGTTTTGTTAGTAATTGTAGTTTTGCTAGTTGTACCGTGCTTGTTTCAATGCTTACAAAGAATGCTTTTGCACTCAATACAATCAGCTTTGCTGTTAGAAATAAAAAGAGGGGGAACTGTGGGAGATCAGTCAAAAAGTATGTGGAGTATATTAGATACAGAGATGAAGTGAAAAAAAGAAAAATGCAGAACGAGGCGAAAGTTACGTAGCTTGAAGATAAAGGAGGTACAATTGGGAGATAAGAAGAACAAAAAAAAAACAGGTGCAGTTTGCCCTGTTGCTCATCAGTACACGCAAAGGAGATAACAGCTAATGAGCGAGCTTTGCCAAGTTGTGTGATAAAAGCATGTAGATACACTAAGTCTATATAAGTAGATAGGTTAGACAATAAAGTTGCTTCGTCTACACACCAGCCTGGAGTCGTGTCGTTCATTCCCTTCAGCCCTTGGCAGACCTTCCCAGCCGCAGCACCAATTCCCTATCTGGTCTTGCCCTCTTCCCTAATCTTAAAGGGGTGTACACTGCAGATAGCCTACCATTACCTGCAGGGGATAATGCTTAACCGATCCCTGTTATTGATAAATCTCTTCCCTTAATAGGTATCTATTCAAGAGTTTCTCTGTTTACTAATTTTACAGAAGTAATTACAATAAATTTGGAGTAATTACAATAAAGGAGTAATTACAATAAAATTCCCACAGCAACTTAGCTTATACTCTTTGATGAAGGCTTCTTCAAGTCCATCTGATAGTTTAGTTTCTCCTGGT
>NW_023307434.1:0-1418 GCF_011077185.1 Oxyura jamaicensis
CCCCCCCCGCTTCCCCGGGCCGGGCTGATCTCGGCGCTCCCCCCAGCCCCGCTCCGGTGGGGGGCATGGGGTTTTCTCCCCCCTTTTCCCCCCGATAACCCCCCTTAATCCAAGAGCCCCCAAATATTTGGGGGGGGGGGGGAGGCTGAAGTCGAGCTCAGGGTACCCCTGGGGGCCACATCTGGCCAGACGTGAGGGCAGCACAGATGCCCAGATGTGAGCCCTCCCCGGAGCCGGAGGGGGTCAGCAGATCCCCCGCCCGGCTTTTTCACCCCAGCGCAGGGAAGGACCCTTTAATTTTGCTTTTAATTTCATTTCAATTCATTTCTTTTTGTCCTGTCCCCCCCCCCTCCCCTCCAAAGACCCGCGCCCCTCAGCCCGTCCTTAATTCGCCTCCAAGGAAGGAGCCGGGCAAAGAGGGGAAGGCGCAGAGCTCCGCCAGCCCCCAAATTTGGGCTTTTTTTTTTCTGCCATTTTCTGCAATTCTCGGTGCGATTTTTAAAGCTGGGCCCCCCCCCCCCCCCTTCCTCCCCCCGCAGCCGCTCATTGTATTTGGGTTTTGTTCTGCCTTCGGGGCGCGGAAAGCGACTTTTTGTAGGGAGGCAGCAAAGCATGGAGCGGGGTTTGCTTTTAGCTACGGCAAAACCCAAGCCGGGAGGGCGTCCCCTGCAAATCCCGACCCCCCCCGCGAAGGGAGGGATAAGAAAATAATTTAAAATCAAATCCGAATCCAAATCAAATCGCAAGGTCACGGGGAAAACCCCTCCGAGCGGCCAAGTTCGGTCGCGGTGCGGCTCGGGGTAAAGAGCAGAAATATCGTTGGTTTTATTTTATTTTATTTTTTCTCGACGTTTTTTTTTTTAAAAAAAATCTATAATTCCGGGAGGGTGTTGATTTATCAATTTAGCTCGATTTGCAATTAAAAAAAAATCGGAAAGAAAATCGCGGTCGTGTGCGGGAAAGCGAGCGGGAATGCGCGGAGCCGCGCGGTGGTTGCGCCCTTTGCTCGGTCCCCGCAGGATGCGGGAGGTGAAAGTAGGGGGGAAAAAAAAGCTGTAAAATGATCAAATAAAAAGGAAATGCCCCAAATCAAAGCTGTCCTTGGCCCCCAGGGTCATCCCTGGTCCCCGTCGCTGGGGGCCGGCCCAGTGGGCTCCGGGTTTCCCAGTTTGGGGAACTGGGAGAGGGCCCCGCTGGGGAGGATGCGGCCCGGGGAAGGAGGGGAAATTGGTGGAAACAGCCCCAAATTTGGCTGCTTTTAGGCTGGGATAAATAATAATAATAATAATAATAATAATAATAATAATAATCCAAGGCCAAGGGGAATTTTAAGGAAAAAAAATGAAAAATAAAATAAATCGCAGCCGCCCCAGTTCTGTTTGAGGGAGCCTGGGGTGGTTTTGGTGCTAACGGGGAAT
>NW_023307435.1:0-1025 GCF_011077185.1 Oxyura jamaicensis
CTCCCATCCCTTGGACACCCTTGGGTGTCCCCCCCAGCACCCTTGGGAGCCCTCAGCACCCCTGGGTCCCTCCTTCCCATCCCTTGGACACCCTTGGGTGTCCCCCCCAGCACCCTTAGGAGCCCCCAGCACCCTTGGGAGCCCCCAGCACCCCTGGGTCCCTCCTTCCCATCCCTTGGACACCCTCGGGTGTCCCCCCCAGCACCCTTGGGTCCCCCACTCCGACACCCTTGGCTCCCTCCCCCCTCCCACATCCACGCGTCCCTTTGGGCACCCTTGGGTGCCCCCAGCACCCATGGGTGCCCATGGCCCCCCCCCACCCCCAGGGGAGCGGTGCCAGGAGGACGTGGACGAGTGCGGGGCCAGCCCCTGCCAGCACGGGGGCACCTGCGCCAACCACCCCGGCACCTTTGGGTGCCTTTGCCCCCCCGGCTACGGGGGGGCCGCCTGCGAGCACGACCTCGATGACTGCGACCCCGGTGAGCGGGGACCCCCCCCCGGGGGGACGGGGGCTTGGGGGGGCGGGGCACAGAGGGATGGGGGAGGGTTGGGGGGTGTCCAGGGGGGCTTATGGGGGTGCTACGGGAGGGGGGGGGGGGGGGGGGGGGGGCCCGCGCCCCGCGGGGGGGCGCCCGGCCCGGGGGGGCGGGGGGCCCCGGGGGGGGGATGAGGGCGCATTTTGGGGTGCTGTATTGGGGTGCTGGGGGCGTTTTGGGGTGCTGGAGGTGTTTTGGGGTGCAGGGGGCATTTTAGGGTGCCAGATTGGGGTGCTGCAGTCGTTTTGGGGTGCTGGGGACGTTCTGGGGTGCCATTTTAGGGCACTGCACATTTTGGGGTGCTGCATTGGGCGCAATGGGGCAGGGTGCTCTATTGGGGTGCCCTATAGGGGTGCAGGGAGCATTTTGGGGTGCCACATTGGGGCTCTGTGCAGATTTTGGGGTGCCACATTGGGGTGCTGTGCACATTTTGGGGTGCTGCATTGGGGTGCCATGGGGCAGGGTACAGGTGCCTTATTGGGGTGCTGT
>NW_023307436.1:0-1483 GCF_011077185.1 Oxyura jamaicensis
CCCCCCCCCCCCCCCCCCCCGACCCCTCCCCGCCTACCCGGTGCGGGCGAAGTTCCCCCAGTAGCGCATGATCCTGCGGCTCAGCTCCTGCTCCTTGGCCGTGTAGTTGAGCCCGGCCTTCAGCGGCTGCCCGAAGACGAACTCGATCTCGTAGCCGTGCGGGACCCCCATCCAGGGTGGCCAGGGCAGGTTGGAGGCCCGGTGGTCGAAGAGGTAGGCGAAGACGGCGCCGCCGCGCTCGGCCCAGCGCTGGGCGAAGTGCATCAGGGGACACACCACGTTGTGGTCGCCCACGATGTCGTCCAGCGCCTCGCGGTTCTTCACCGGGTTGTCCTGGTCCAGCCAGTCGGTGTAGTGCAGCACCACCGCCTCCGCCGCCAGCTCGGTGGCCTGCGGGACCCCCAGGCGCACCCCCCCCAGGAACTCCTCCCGGCTGATCAGGCTCTCGTTGTCCTTGCCGAAGCCCGGCACGCCGTACACCAAGAAGTAGCTGCCCTCGTCCCGCACCGCCCCCAGCAGCACCTCGGCCTCCGCCGCCGGCCTCCCCTCGCCGGCCAGCAGCGCCTCGGGGCTGTCCTCCAGGAAGTCCCCGTCCACCACGGGCACGAAGGCGAAGCGGAAGACCCCCTGCTGGGGCAGGACGGCGGCCTCGTGGGCCACCAGCTCGGGCGGCGCCGCGCGGCGCAGGCAGCCCAGCAGCTCCGTCTCGTTGGCCTCGGCCCCCGCGCACCCCAGCGAGCGCCCCAGGGCGGCCGCCCGCCGCCGGCCCTCGGCCGCCCCCACGGTGGCCCAGGGCCCGTTGGGGGACCCGCTCTGCAGGACGGCGCGGCGGAACAGGGGGCGGCTGCCGGGGGACAGCAGGTGGAGGCCGGCCGAGGCCGCCCCGGCGCTCTCCCCGAAGAGGGTGACGGCCTCGGGGTCGCCGCCGAAGGCCGCGGCGTTGGCGCGCACCCAGCGCAGGGCCAGGCGCTGGTCCAGCAGCCCCGCGTTGCCGGGGGCCTCGGGGTGCCCGGGGAGGGCCAGGAAGCCCAGGGCGCCCAGGCGGTAATTCATGGAGACCACCACCACCCCCTCGGCCTCCGCCAGGTAGCGGCCGTCGTAGACGTCCAGCGAGGCGGCGCCGCTGTAGAAGCCCCCCCCGTAGATCCAGACCAGGACGGGGGCGGCGCGGGGAGGGGGCTGCGGGCGCCAGACGTTGAGGTAGAGGCAGTCCTCGCTCATCTCGCGGTTGGGGTTCCACATCTCGGAGCCGCCGAAGCCGGGGAACATGGTGTCCACCGGCTGGAAGCAGGCGCGGGGGTGGGCCGTGGCCTCCAGGACCCCCCGCCAGGGCCGGGCCGGGCGCGGGGGCTGGAAGCGGAGGGGGCCCAGGGGGGGCTCGGCGTAGGGGATGCCCAGGAAGGCGGCCACCGGGCCGGCCACCGCCGCCACCAGCAGGCCCCGGACGCGGCCGCCCGTGGTGGAGGCCAGCACCGGGGGGGGC
>NW_023307437.1:0-1033 GCF_011077185.1 Oxyura jamaicensis
GGCCGTGGAGGTCTCCTGGGAGATTGTAGAGGCCACAGTTGAGGTCACGATTGTGGAAGTGAGGCCTGTGGTGGTCCCTGGAGTGGAGGATGAGGCCGTGGAGGTGTCTTGGGAGGTAGGGGAGGTCACTGTGGAGGTCTCTGTTGTTGAACTGAGGTCTGTGGAGGTCCCTGGAGTGGTTGAGGAGGCCGTGGAGGTCTCAACTGAGGTGGTGGAGATCACCGTTGAGGTCATCACAGTTGAAGACAGGCCTGTGGTGGTCCCTGAAGTGGAGGACGAGGCCGTGGAGGTGTCTTGGGAGGTAGGGGAGGTCACTGTGGAGGTCTCTGGTGAGGAGGTGAGGTCTGTGGAAGTTCCTGGTGTTGCTGAGGAGGCCGTGGAGGTCTCTGAGGAGGTGGTGGAGGCCATTGTGGAGGTCTCGGGACTGGAGGTGGGGCCAGGGGAGGTTCCTGGAGTTGTGGTGGCGGTGGATGTCTCTTGGGAGGTTGTAGAGGCCACAGTTGAGGTCAGGATTGTGGAAGTGAGGCCTGTGGTGGTCCCTGGAGTGGAGGTGGAGGCCATGGAGGTCTCTGAGGAGGGGGTGGAGGCCACTGTGGTGGTGACTGGTGTTGAAGTGAGGCCTGTGGAGGTTCCTGGAGTGGTTGAGGAGGCCGTGGAGGTCTGTGGGGAGGTGGTGGAGGCCGTTGAAGAGGTCTCTGGAGTGGAGGTGGGGCCAAGGGAGGTTCCTGGAGTTGTACTGGAGGCCATGGAGGTCTCCTGGGAGGTTGTAGAGGCCACAGTTGAGGTCAGGATTGTGGAAGTGAGGTCTGTGAAGGTCCCTGGAGTGGAGGCCGTGGAGGTGACTGAGGACATGGTAGAGGCCACAGTCGAGATTCCTGTAGTTGAGGTGAGGTCTGTGGAGGTCCCTGGAGTTGTACTGGAGACCGTGGAGGTCTGTGGGGAGGTGGTGGAGGCTGTTGTGGAGGTCTCCGGAGTGGAGGTGGGGTCAGGGGAGGTTCCTGGAGTTGTACCGGTGGCGGTGGAGGTCTCCTGG
>NW_023307438.1:0-1222 GCF_011077185.1 Oxyura jamaicensis
GGGGGGGACGCCGGTGACACCGGGACGAGGCCGGGATGGAGGCTGATGGAGCTGGAGGCCGCAACGGGACGGGGACCCCACGGCCCAGACCCCGCACCCACGGCCCCGGTGTCCCCACGGCCCCGGTGTCCCCTTGTCCCCGTGTCCCCCTGTCCCCACGTCCCCCTGTCCCCACGTCCCCCGTCCCGGTGTCCCCGAGGCCGGCGGTGGCGGTGCCACGGGGCCGGGTGCTCGGCCGCCATGTGGGAGCCCCGAGGCCCCTCCCGGCCGTGACATCACCGTCGCCAAGGCAACGGGCGCACTTCAAAGGGAATCGGGTGGAAAGGGCCCAAAAAATGGGGATAAACAGCGAGCGGCGGCGGCGGCGTAAACAAAATGTCCGGGGGGGGACGGGGGGGCCCGGACGGCGGGCGCGTGCCCGGGGCGGGGGGCGCGGGGTCCCCGCGTGCCGACGGCGGCCCCGGTGCCGGCGCCGTGGGACGAGGCCCGGATTGGGGTGAAAACGGGTGAAAACGGGCAAAAACGGGCAGGCGGCGCCGCGGGCGCGAGGCGGGCGAGGAGCGGCGGTGGCGGCACCGCTCGGGCACCGGGGGGGTGGGCGCCGTGCGGCCAGGTTCGCTGTGGGGCTGGACCCGCTATGGGGCAGAGCCCGCCATGGGGCTGAGCGCGCTGTGGGGCAGAGCCCGCCATGGGGCCGGGGTCTCTGTGGGGCCAGGCCAACCATGGGGCCAAGCTCGCCATGGGGCCGGGCCCGCCATGGGGCCAGGCTCGCTGTGGGGCCAGGCTTGCTATGGGGCTGGGCCCGCCATGGGGCCAGGCTCGCCATGGGGCAAGTCTCGCTATGGGGCCGGGCTCGCTATGGGGCTGGGCTCGCTATGGGGCTGCACCCACCACGGGGCCAGGCTCGCTGTGGGGCCAGGCTCGCTATGGGGCTAGGCCTGCCATGGATCCGGGCTTGCTGTGGGGCCAGGCTCGCTGTGGGGCCAGGCTCGCTGTGGGGCTGGGCTCGCCGTGGGGCTGGGCTCGCCGTGGGGCCGGGCGCGTTGCCCACACGGCGCCAGGGCGGTGCCGGCCCGGCCGCCCCGACCGGTCCCGAGGGCCCCGGCGGGCACCGCGCGGGGGCGGCCGCCCCGCACCCCCCTGCCCCAAACCCCCTTCTTGAATTTTTATTTTTTTTCCCCATTTTTTTCATTCTGATTTCTCTTTTTTTTGGTGTTTTGTT
>NW_023307439.1:0-6885 GCF_011077185.1 Oxyura jamaicensis
CGAACGGCTGTGTGGTGTTTAGCTGCCGGCCGGGTTAAACCACAACAGCAGTAGTCTGCAGGACTTGGTTCAAGAACAACTCCAACAAGGACATATTGTTCTGACAAACAGCCCATGGAATTCACCAGTGTTATCAAGAAGAAGAACGGGAAATGGAGATTACTGCATGATTTGCGACGAATCAGTGCAGTGATCGAGGACATTGCAGCAAAAAAAAAAAAAAAAAAAAAAAAAAAAAAAAAAAAAAAAAAAAGAAAAACCTAGTACCTTTGAATATTGTATCAGACTCACAGTGTGCTGTAGGTGTCACTCAGAACATTGAGAGGGCACATTTGAGACATATCCCAAATGAAAACTTGTTTCTAAAATATAAGGAGCTGTTATTTCTGGTAGAGCAGCGAGTGCACCCATATTGTATTATTCACATGCAGAGCCACACCATGTTACCTGGTATTTTTGTAGAGGGTAACGCACGCGCTGACCAGCTAACTAATATGACCCTGACTGCCCTGGTGCCTAAGGTGCTGGAGCAAGCACGGTTATCCCATGTGTTTTTCCATCAATCCGCCAAAGTCTTGGTGAAACAATTCACTATATCGATCACTGATGCCAACTTGATTGTCCAAACATGTCCTGTCTGTCAACAACATGTTTCGACCCCGTCTTTAATGGTAAGCCATAGAGGTCCTTACAGTTATGGCAGACTGACATAACGCATATTCCAGAATTTGGTTGCTTGAAATATGTTCACGTATCAGTAGATGCTTTCTCTCATGCTATTTGGGCAACAGTTGTGGTGGATGAAACTAGTCGCCATGTCCAGGCTCACTTCCGTGTTGCTTTTGCAGCGCTCGGCATCCCAAAGGAAATAAAAACCGACAGTGGCTCTGCCTATGGTAGTCACTCCCTTCAAACCTTTTTTTCAAACTTGGGGTATCCAACACATCACAGGCATTCCTCATCCCCCCACGGGTCAAGCCATTGTTGAGAGCACACATCGCACCTTGAAAACACTACTAAATAAACAAAAAGGGGGAGACACCCAGGAAACACCACAGAACAGGTTGGGAAAGGCACTTAACATAATGATCCACCTATCATTACCCTTTCCTCACAAAGAGGTACCACCCATAGTAAAACATTACAAAAGTATGAATTCCGCGCTGTCACAGGTGCCACAATCAGAGCAGGCCTTAGTAATGGCAAAAAAAAAAAAAAATAAATACAGGTCTTTGGGAGGAACCCCAGCCTCTAATAACTTGGGGTCAGGGGTATGCTTGTGTCTCCACAGGTCACGGACCAAGACGGGTACCAGCAAGGGGGTAAGGCCACGGTTGGCCTCCTCCTCACAATCGCCACTGTCATAGGTTATTGCCAGCCCTAGGTCTCCATCCAACCATGCCGCAACAGCTGGGTTACCCTTACCAACATGACAGGACAAGAAGCGATGTGCCTGTCCCTAGCTAGTGCTAACGACCCCTTTACGACATGTCTGGTGGGGATCCTGGCAGATAACAAAGATTGGACTGTCTACTTGCTGCGAGCGCCCCTAGAGCCACAGGAATTAGATATCCTGGGAAGTGTAACAGCCACATCATGTGTAAGGTTCAATTACATGGGCAAAAACCAAACCATGAAACAAATTGTCAGCGCCACACTTGCTCCTTATCGCAATGCATCTCTTTGGTGTAATTATACAAAACTCTAATAGCATCGTTCCTTGTGCCAGGAGCAGCTCTGCTCGGCTGTGGGATCGACTGTGGAACGGACACCCCTAGGTGCACCCCGAGCATTTTCCTCGGAGGGGTCTCCACTCTCAGCCGCTCACCACAGGAGTAGACATGGACCTCCTGAAGCCGCGGACAAATTACCTTAAGTGATATTTTCTTGTGGTATGAATGAAAAGTGAAAGAGGCCTCTTTGCATGAGTGTGTGATTGTGCTGTGTGAGTGAGAAGTAGCATCGCGGCGAAGCACCATCCCTAGTGCTTAGTGACTTGTTGACTGATGTAGATTCTAGTAGGCATGCTACTTTACAATCATAATTGTATGTGATTTTTGCCCTGTTGGTTATTGTAATGTTTGCAGTGTTTGATAGAAAATATATAGAAAGCATTTGGTTGATTGTAAATAAAAAGGGGGAATTGTGGGAAAGGAATTCGCAGGTGGCTTTGCCCTGCTTCCCATGTCCTTGTATTAGAGATAATGAGGAAACAAGCTAGAGACAAGTGCATGGAGAAGCTAGACCAATTATAAGTTGTTATCGGCGCACGCTGTAGTTAGTTGCCTATATATACTCTGTGAGAACCTGCAATAAAGGAGGACGATTATACTCGCATCGAGGTTGCATCGTTACTCCGGTCCGTTTCCCTTTCCAACAACAGGCACCTACAGAGAAAATCCTGATAAAGTAGCTAGAGTGGTGAAAATGATAATTAAAACTCAGAATCTGTATTGGGATGACATTCAGGTAATACTAGACACCTTAATGGACTCAACAGAGAAGGATATGGTATTACGAGCTGCTAGGGACAGAGCTCGTGAGGATATTCGGAATGGATTGGTACCCGGGAATGTTGATCAGAACTTCCCTACTGAGGATCCGCAGTGGGATTATAATACTGGGGAAGGAATGAGGAGGCTGAAGAGGTATCAGGATTGGGTACAAATTGGTGTACAAAATGCTATGCCTCGGACCATAAAATGGTCAAAATTATATATAATGTGAGGCAAGAAAAGGAGGAATTGCTTTCCGTGTTTCTGGAAACTGCTAAAAAAATAAAAATAAAAAAAAATAAAAAATACACTAATTTGGACACAGAAACCGACCAGGCTAAATCTCAACTAGCCCTTATTTTCTTAGGGTGGTCACAGGAAGATATTCGGAAAAAGCTACAGAAACTGGAAGGTGTGGACTTGAGGAACATGGCTAAGTTATTAGAGGTAGCCTGGAAGGTATATAATAATAGGGAGAAGGAAACAAGCAAGAGACAGCAACAGGGTTTGCTGGCTGTAATTCAGGGGCGAGGAGGTTTGGGACTAAGGGGTAAGGGAATATGAACAGCCAAGGTAGAGGAGCAGAGAGAGGTTATCCAGGTTTGGGAGGAAATCGGCTGGGTCTTAACCAATGTGCCCATTGTAAAAGGGAAGGTCACTGGAGAAATGAATGTCCTCTTCGAGAACAATCGATGATTGGTAGAAGGAATCCATTCAGAAATCAGGAAACAGCTAAGGCAATGGTCCTAGGGGATTATAGTAGCTGACTAGAAAAACAGGGAAAAACAGGAGAGGCCCTAGTGACAATTCATATAGGAAATAGGGAAGTAAAGTTTCTAGTTGATACAGGGGCAACATACTCAGTACTTAATAGATTAGATGGCGAAATAGGGGAAAGAAAGACAACTATCGTAGGTGCCACCGGGAAGGAGGAAATACGGCCATTCCTACAACCCCTCGATTTACGGTTTGGGGGTAAAGAGATAACCCATGAATTCTTGTATATGCCAGACTGCCCAGTCCCTCTTTTGGGATGGGACCTGTTAACAAAATTGAATGCCACCCTGGTCTTTGAGGATGGGGAATTAATTATGAAAATTCCAGAATCAAAAGTAGGACAGATTTTGATGATTACAGAGAAGGCCGTCCCACAGATACCAAAAGAGGTAGAGGATGCAGTCATACCTACAGTTTGGGAGACAGACGTACCTGGAAAATCAAGGGTGCACAACCTGTGAAGATAGAGTTGAAGGAAGGGGTTAGGCCAGTTCGGATCAGGCAGTACCCATTAAAAGTGGAAACAAGGTTGGGAATAGTGAAGATAATAGACAAATTTCTTAATTACCATATTCTGGAGGATTGCAAATCAGAATATAACACCCCAATCTTCCCAGTAAAGAAACCCAATGGGGAATATAGGCTAGTACAGGACCTTAGGGCAATAAATGAAATAACAAACCATTTGGTGGTGGCTAATCCTTACACATTGTTAACATCTGTGAAGGAGAAATATAAATGGTTCACAGTAATAGATTTAAAAGATGCTTTCTTCTGCATACCCATTGACAAGGATAGCAGGAAACTTTTTGCCTTTGAATGGAAAATCCACACAACGGACGGAAGATGCAGCTAATTTGGACAAGGCTCCCGCAAGGATTCAAGAACAGACCAACTCTCTTCGGTAGTCAATTAGCTAAGGAAATAGAAGACTGGACTAAGCAAGGATGTATCCAGGTACCAAGGGACCAATATTTGTTACTACAATATGTGGATGATATATTAATAGCTACCGAGGAGGAATCACAGTGCATCCAGGTAACTATTGAAATCTTAAATCAATTTGGAATGAATGGATATAAGGTCTCAAAAGAAAAGGTACAGATTGCATGCTTAACAGTAATATATTTAGGATGCAAAATTTCACAAGGACAAAGAAGATTAGGAGTCAATCGAATAGGGGCCATCTGTGATATTCCCAAACCTCAAAACTTACATGAACTGAAGGCCTTCTTGGGTATGACTGGTTGGTGCAGGCTATGGGTAATGGACTATGGGCTCATAGCTAAACCTCTCTATGAAGCTCAAAAGGCCCATGTGCTTGTCTGGGGAAAGGAACAAAAGGAGGCTTTCAGGAAGATGAAAGAGGCCCTCACAAAGGCACCCGCTT
This sequence comes from Oxyura jamaicensis, assembly GCF_011077185.1. Lineage (NCBI taxonomy): Eukaryota > Metazoa > Chordata > Aves > Anseriformes > Anatidae > Oxyura > Oxyura jamaicensis. Next base: position 4,663 of record NW_023307439.1, read on the forward strand.
TAGGTTTGCCTGACCTGTCAAAAGATTTCCAATTATTTGTCCATGAAAGACAACGATTAGCTTTGGGGGTGCTAACTCAACGGTTAGGGAGCTGGAAACAACCAGTGGGATATTTCTCCAGTTAGATGCAGTAAGTGCAGGGTGGCCTTCGTGTTTAAGGGCAGTAGCAGCTGCAGTCCTCCTAATACAAGAAGCTAGAAAACTCACCTTGGGGAAACACATTGAAGTATTTGTGCCACATATGGTAACTACAGTTTTGGAACAAAAGGGGGGTCATTGGTTATCACCTAGCCGAATGATGAAGTACCAGGCTATACTAACTGAACAGGATGACATGACCCTAAACACAACTAATCTGTTGAACCCAGCAGTTTTCCTAGGAACATCGCCAGAAGAAGGAAGTCTGAACCATAATTGTATGGAAGTCATCGAATATACGTATGCAAGCAGGGCGGACTTGAAGGATACACCCCTAGAAAGGTATGATTGGGAACTTTTTACTGATGGTAGTAGTTTTGTGGAAAACGGGACCCGATATGCAGGATACGCAGTAACGACTTCGAGAACTATAATCGAAGCGAATTCTCTAACCCCCGGGACCTCAGCACAGCGGGCAGAAATAATAGCCCTTACGTGAGCATTAGAGCTGAGTGAAGGAAAGGAAGTGAATATATGGACGGATTCAAAATATGCCTTTGGAGTAGTTCATGTGCATGGGGCGTTATGGAAGGAGAAAGGACTGCTGTCTTCACAAGGAGCTAACATAAAGCATCAAGAGGAAATAATGAAATTAATAACGGCTGTGCAAAAACCCCGGCAAGTGGCCATAATGCACTGTAAGGCCCATCAAGGAGGAACATCAGAAGTTGCAGAAGGAAATAGGCTGGCAGACTAGACAGCTCGACGAGTTGCACGAGAGGTATGGAAACTGATGGCCTTGATTCCGTCAAAGGTAGGTCTCTCTCGTTTTAACTTCCCAAAGTTCCCAAGGTACTCCCAGGAGGATGAGAAGCTGGCAAAACTGATGAAGGCTCAAAAGAATTCTGACGGATGTTATGTGACTGCTACCGGACAGGTGGTGATACCCTCCTTGATAATGCGAGAAATATTACAAACAAAACACAACGAATGTCACTGGGGTGCAGAAGCAATGGTAACTTATTTAAAACATAATATTGTCTCAGTACATATGTTAACAATGGCAAAGGCAGTGATGTCCAAGTGTGAAATTTGCTTAAAGAATAACCCAGTGGCAAGGAAACATGCCAAAATGGGACGAATTCGAACAGGCATGGAACCAGGTAATTACTGGCAAATTGATTTTATAGAATTACCAAGAAAAAGGGGATATAAGTATCTATTAGTGGGGGTAGATACCTTTTCTGGATGGCCGGAGGCCCTTCCCTGTCGCACCAATCAAGCAAGGGAAATAGTGAAGTGGCTGCTACGGGAGATTATCCCTAGGTTTGGTGTACCATTAGGTATCTCTTCAGATAGGGGACCACATTTCATTGCAACTGTGGTTAAAGATGTTAGTAGATTATTGGGAATCTCCTGGAACTTACATACCCCGTGGAGACCCCAGTCCAGTGGTCAAGTAGAGCGAATGAATCAGACCTTAAAAGGGCAATTAAGTAAGATCTCTCAGGAAGCTAAGATACAATGGCCACAGGCCTTGCCGATAGCTTTATTACGAATCAGAATAAAACCCAGAAGTGGAATGTCTGTAAGCCCTTATGAGATATTATATGGGAAACCTTATGAATCCCCTGAACCGAATCCGAATATGCATGTTACTGGTAAACAGGATGTGTATAACTATGTTTTATCCCTTGGCAAGACTCTAGCGCAGCGTCCTGGTGTGGAATCGACCTTTGGGTTTAGAAAAACCCGGTACACGACATACAGCCAGGGGACAAAGTCTACATTAAAAATCATGAAGAACATACGGTTCCGGCTACTCCACCACCGCCATACAATAGTACAAATGCATTAATAAGCAGGAATTAATATATCTGAACTGTTATGATTATTGCTTACTAACCTTTAAGTATATTGCTGTACTGGGTCTGGCTGGGATGTTAACTTTCCCTGCAGCAGCCCATACAGTGCTGCGCTCTGCACTTGTAGCTAGAACAGCAGTGGTATCACACCAGTGTTGTGTCTGCTGCTGAGAAGTGCTGGCACAGCATCAGGACTCTCTCTGACCCTCCTAGGGGGTGG
>NW_023307440.1:0-1303 GCF_011077185.1 Oxyura jamaicensis
CATAACCCCCCCCACGCCCCCAGCCCCATTTCGCCCCCCCCGCCCCTTCCAGCCGCTGGGGCGCACTGCGCACGCGCCGAGCCGCCGGGCGGGGCCGCGAGCGGCGCGGGCGTGGCCTCAGCCTTCGGGGCGTGGTCCCGCCCGAGGGGGGCGTGGCCTCAGCCCCGGGGGGCGTGGCCCGGCGGGCTCCAGCGTGTCACACACGCCCCCCTCCCCCCTCCCCCCTCCCCTCCCGGCCCCGTGCTCGGGGGCGGGCGCCGATTGGCCCGCTCCGTCCCGGGCGCCGGCCAATGGGCGCGCGCGGCGGTGACCTCATCCCTCGGCCGCCCCGGGGGCGGATTGGCTGCGCCCGAGGCCACGCCCCGCCGGGCCCCACGTGGGGGGGCGGGGCGGGGCGGCCGGCGCGGCCGCTGATTGGCTGCCGCCGGCGGCGGCTCCGCTGTTGCTGAGGGGAAGCGCGAGGGGCCCGCACCGGGGCGAGACGGCGCCGGGAGAGGCCGCCGGGTGAGCTCATCAATATGCTAATGAGATGCAAATCGCATGCACGCCGCCACGACGCCCGGGAGGGGGCTGCCGGCCCGCGACCCCCCCCTCCCGCCCCCTCCCCCCCTCCCCTCCCGGGACTTGGACCCCGCGGCCCCGCCGGGGGGGGGGAGGGGGGAGGGAGGAGGAGGGGGAGGAGGGGGCGGGGCCGCCACGGGGCGTGCTGGGAGTTGTAGTCCCGGCGGCGCGGCGGACTCCGGCTCCCGTGGGGCGCCGCGCGGGGGGCCGCGGGGCACGCCGGGAGTCGTAGGCCGGCGGCGGGGAGCGGGGGGGCTCGGGGGGGGTGCGGGGAGCGGCGGAAGGGCTCCGTTCCCGGCGCGCCGCGCGCGGACTACAACTCCCAGCACGCCCCGCGCGCCGCCGCGGGGAGCGCCGGGAGGGCCGCGGGGACTACCGCTCCCGGCACGCCCCGCGCCGCTCCCCCCCGCCCTCCCCCCGCGCCCCGCCAGGTAAACAAGTCCGGGCCCGGCCTCGCCCCGCCCCCCGCGGCACGCTATTGGCTACTGTACTCGCGGCCACGCCCCTCGCGCCGCGCCATTGGGCGCAGCCGCCGCCGGCCACGCCCCGCGCCGGGCGGAGGGAGGGGGGCGGGACGAGGCGGGCGGCGGCGCGCGGCCATTGGCCCTTGGCGCCGTCCGTCAGGCGGTTGTGGGCGCTGATTGGCCGCCCCCGCTGGCGGCCGGGCCCATTCACCATTTTGTCGGCCCGGGGCTCGCCGGGGCCGGGGCCGCGGCCGGGCGGGGGCGGCAGGTACGGGGGG
>NW_023307441.1:0-1098 GCF_011077185.1 Oxyura jamaicensis
GAGAAGGTGGGGAGCGCTTCTTTTTAGGGAGAAAAAAGGCCGAAAAGGGCAAAACGCTGCCGCTAGCAGGGGGCTTGGAGCCGCTCCTTGCCCGCGGTAGGGCTGCCCACCGCCCCCCACCCCCCCCCCAAAAAAAAAAAAAACGCGAAGCCGGAGCCGGTGGGTGAAAAGTGGGGACCCCCTTTCCCCCCCCCCTTGCGAACCCCTTAAAACAATGGGGTGATGGGGAGGCAGAAGTTAGCCAAAAGTTGTAAAATCCAGCCCCCAAAATCCCCAAATTCAAACAAAACAACAAAAATCTTAAAGAAAAGTTCCCCGGGCAGGATCCGGCCGCGGGACTGGAGAACAATGTCAGGAAAACCCGAAAAGTGCTGGGGAAAAACAAGCTGCGCCCTGGCCCCCACCTTGCACCCCCCCCTGCCGAGCTCCCCGGGGTGGTTTGGGATCAGTTCGGGGGGTTTGGGGCAAATCGGGGTGGGGGGAAGCGAAGGTCGGGCTTCTCTTCCCGGGGGAGCCGCAAACTCCCGGAGAGCGAAGGGCGAAAGAATCCGGCCCCCACCGCGGCGAATGCAAATAACCGGGAGGCTGGGGGGGTCTGGGCAGGGAAATCCAGGAGAAAAGGGAAAATGGGGAATAAAACCCCAAGCGCCCCCCAGCCGGGGCCGGGGAGGGGGTTCGGGGCGCCCCAGGTGGGTTCCCGGGGGCTCAGAGGGGTAAGGAGCGATTTGGGGCAAAACCGGGTAAAAGACGGCCAAGTTTGGCGGCGGCTGGGAGCCGGGGGGGCGAGCGGTTGCGAAGTGCGGGGTTTGGGGGGCAGGAAGGGGGGGGGGTTCTTGCGCCCCCCCCCCAATTAAATTTTGGCCCCGGAGGGGAGGCGGGGGCTGGAACCGGCGCCTGGGGGGGGGTCAGGGCGGGGGGGGGGGGGGTTGGGGGACACGGAGTGGGGGCGAGGTGGGACGGAGCCGCACACAGGGGTCGCGGTGACGATGATGATGGTGAAGGTGGCCGTGGCCGTGCAGGTGCCTGGGGGCTGCGGTGACAGCGGCGGTGAGGGGCTGGGGGGGGCAGCGGAGCGGCCGAGGGCGCTGGCAGCGGGCG
>NW_023307442.1:0-1302 GCF_011077185.1 Oxyura jamaicensis
TTGTCCCCTTGTCCCCATTGTCCCCTTGTCCCCATTGTCCCCCTGTCCCCACTGTCCCCATCATTCCGCTATCCCCGTTGTCCCCCCCCATGTCCCCATTGTCCCCACCATCCCGACTGTCCCCCTGTCCCCATTGTCCCCATGGCCCTTGTGGCTCCCACCATCTCCCTGTCCCCCCTGTCCCCCCTGTCCCCACTGTCCCCAGTGTCCCCAACGCACCTATGGTCACCCTGTCCCCATTGTCCCCATTTCCCCCACCACCCCCACGGTCCCCACTGTCCCCATGGTCCCCAATGTCCCCATCATCCCCATGGCCCCCATTGTCCCCCCCGTCCCTGTGGCCCCCATTGTCCCCATCTGCCCCATTTGTCCCCGTTGTCCCCCCTGTCCCCATTGTCCCTATGGTCCCCATCACCCCTACGGTCCCCACTGTCCCCATTGTCCCCCCGTCCCCATTGTCCCCCCATCCCCATTGTCCCCCCCCATCCCCACTGTCCCCCCCCATCCCCATTGTCCCCATCGTCCCCACTGTCCCCCTGTCCCCACACCATCCCCATGCCCCCCCCTCATCCCTCATGTCCCCACTGTCCCCATGGTCCCCAATGTCCCCATCATCCCCACGGTCCCCATCCCCCCCGTCCCCACTGTCCCTCCCTGTCCCCATCGTCCCCACTGTCCCCACACCATCCCCATGGCCCCCCTACATCCCTCTTGTCCCCAATGTCCCCATGGTCCCCATCATCCCCACGGTCCCCATTGTCCCCATCGTCCCCACTGTCCCCCCATCCCCATTGTCCCCCCCATCCCCATTGTCCCCCCGTCCCCATTGTCCCCATCGTCCCCACTGTCCCCACTGTCCCCCCATCCCCATTGTCCCCCCCATCCCTATTGTCCCCCTGTCCCCATTGTCCCCATCGTCCCCACTGTCCCCATTGTCCCCCCGTCCCCATTGTCCCCCTGTCCCCACACCATCCCCATGGCCCCCCCTCATCCCTCTTGTCCCCACTGTCCCCATCATCCCCACTGTCCCCACTGTCCCCACTGTCCCCATGATCCCCACTGTCCCCATCATCCTCACGGTCCCCACTGTCCCCAAGGTCCCCAATGTCCCCATGGCCCCCACTGTCCCCATCGTCCCCATGATCCCCACTGTCCCCATCATCCTCACGGTCCCCACTGTCCCCAAGGTCCCCAATGTCCCCATGGCCCCCACTGTCCCCATCGTCCCCATGATCCCCACTGTCCCCATCATCCTCACGGTCCCCACTGTCCCCAAGGTCCCCAATGTCCCCATGGCCCCCA
>NW_023307443.1:0-2993 GCF_011077185.1 Oxyura jamaicensis
TGAGGTGGCTCATGTGGACCTGGACTGGCAACATAAGGGTGAATTATTTGTAGCTCAGTGGGCCCATGACACCTCAGGCCATCAAGGCAGAGATACAACATACAGGTGGGCTCATGATCAAGGGGTGAACCTGACCATGGACACTATTGCTCATGAATACATGACTGTGAAACATGCTGTAATCAAGCAAGCCAAGCAATTAAAGCCTCTTTGGTATGGAGGACGATGGCTGAAATATAAATATGGGGAGGCCTGGCAGATTGATTACATCACACTCCCTCAAACCCTCAACAGCAAGCGCTACATACTAACAATGGTGGAAGCAACCACCGGGTGCTTGGAAACATATCCTGTGCCCCATGCCACCACCCGGAACACTGTGCTGGGCCTTGAAAAGCAAGTCCTATGGCGACATGGCACCCCTGAAAGAATCGAGTCAGACAATAGGACACATTTCCAAAAGAACCTTATAGACACTTGGCCAAAGAACATGGAATTGAGTGGGTGTATCACATCCCCTGTCATGCACCAGCCTCCGGGAAAATCAAGTGATATAATGGATTGTTAAAGACTACACTGAAAGCAATGGGTGCTGGGACATTCAAGCATTGGGATACACATTTGGCAAAGGCCACCCGGTTAGTCAACAACAGGGGTTCTGCCAACTGAGCCGGACCTGCCCAATCAAACCTGTAGAAGGGGATAAAGTTCCTGTAGTGCATGTAAGAAACATGCTGGGTGAGACAGTGGGGGCTATTCCTGCCTCAGGTAAAGTCAAACCCATTCGTGGGACTGCATTTGCTCAAGGACCTGGATGCACTTGGTGGGTAATGCAAAAGAATGGGGAGGTCTGAGATGTACCTCAAGGGGATGTGAGGTTGGGTGAGAATAGCCCATGAGTTGAATTGTATTTTGTTAATTATTATCAAATACTGTATGTCATCACTACCATGATTGCTATATGTCAATGTCCTATTAATGGTATCACAGTAACAGCCACGTAGGTAATGATGAATGAATTTTGGTAGAATTGTGCTTGGATAAGCACAGTGGTGTGATGGAACGAGAACAGGCTTTAACGTGAGACAATCCAACATCACACACCATCTCTTCTGTCCTAAAAGACTACTGTGACAGATGGCGCCCAAAGTCAGTCACGGACTACACAAACTCAGTGGACATTTTATATACATATATGAAAAGGGGTGATTAATTGGAATGTATTGGAAAGGGTGTAACTCGAGTATGGAATAATGGGTGAATATTGTCCTGGTTTCAGCTAGGATAGAGTTAATTTTCCTCCTAGTAGCTGGTAGGGTGCTGAGTTTTGGATTTAGGATGAGAATAATGTTGATAACACACTGGTGTCTGGCCAGGGTGGGGGGACCGGCTGCTCAGGGATAGGCTGGACATTGTTCAGCGGGTAGTGAGCAATTGCATTGTGCATCACTTGTTTTGTACACATTAGTAGTAGTAGTACTATTATCATTATTATTATTATTTTCCTTTCTTTTCTGTCCTAATAAACTGTCTTTATCTTAACCCACAGGCTTTTATTTCTTTCTGATTCTCTCTCCCATCCCAGAGAGGGAGGGGGGAGGGTGAGCGAACGGCTGTGTGGTACTTAGCTGCTGGCCAGGTTAAACCACAACAGATGCAAAACACAGGTTCCTAAACTGTGCTCTTCATGCATACATTCAAGTTGTTCACAATGGTTCTCAAAAGAGTGTGGGCATAAAAGACATTTAATTGAAAGCACAAATAACTTTCTGAGCCTTCGCGGGGAGTGGGGCGAGGAGGATGTCTTAGAATATAATTATTTCAAGATATAATCTCTCTGAGAGTGGTTGCCAAGTCTTCAATGCTGGTTTATTTTTAGGAAGTAGCAGTCATCATAAAAGACAATGAGATTTTATGGAGTCTTTTGTTACAATCCCTTTCCCCTTTAGCTCAAAATTTCACTTCACTAGATTCTACTTTCCAAATCTCTCACTACTACAGAAGCAATATAAGTGGACACATAGCCAAACAGAACAGACATTTTATCATGATATGCAAGAAGAAAAAGAAGTTACCAGTAATGTACTGATCATAGATCACAGATGATAGAATGGCTTTGGTTGGAAGGGACCTTAAAGGTCATCTAGTTCCAACCCCCCTGCCATGGGGATGCCACCCACTAGATCACGTTGCCCAGGGCCTTGTGCAACCTGGTCTTGAACACCTACTTGACGCAGTTCAGAAACCTAAAGAGGTGGTCAGAATACACTGCAAAGCTCATCAAAGTGTCACAGAATCACAGAATCACAGAATAGTCTAGGTTGGAAGAGACCTCCAAGATCACCGAGTCCAACCTCTGACCTAACGCTAAATCTTCCACTAAACCATGTCACTAAGCTCTACATCTAAACGTCTTTTAAAGACCTCCAGGGATGGTGACTCAACCACTTCCCTGGGCAGCCTATTCCAGTGACTAACAACCCGTTCAGTAAAGAAGTTCTTCCTAATATCCAACCTAAACCTCCCCTCACGCAACTTTAGCCCATTCCCCCTCGTCCTGTCACCAGGCACGTGGGAGAATAGACCAACCGCCACCTCGCTACGGCCTCCCTTAAGGTACCTGTAGAGTGCAATAAGGTCGCCCCTGAGCCTCCTCTTCTCCAGGCTAAACAGTCCCAGCTCCCTCAGTCGCTCCTCGTAAGACTTGTTCTCCAGACCCTTCACCAGCTTCGTAGCCTTTCTCTGGACTCGCTCAAGCACCTCCATGTCCTTCTTGTAGCGAGGGGCCCAAAACTGAACACAGTACTCGAGGTGTGGCCTCACCAGAGCCGAGTACGGGGGACAATCACCTCCCTGGACCTGCTGGCCACGCTGTTTCTAATGCAAGCCAGGATGCTGCTGGCCTTCTTGGCCGCCTGAGCACACTGCTGGCTCATATTCAGCTGACTATCAACCAATACTCCCAGGTCCTTCTCTGCCAGGCAGCTTTCTAG
>NW_023307444.1:0-1829 GCF_011077185.1 Oxyura jamaicensis
TTGGACACAGAAACCGACCGGGCTAAATCTCAACTAGCCTTTTTTTTTTTCTTAGGGCAGTCACAGGGAGATATTCGGAAAAAGCTACAGAAACTGGAAGGTGTGGACTTGAGGAACATGGATAAGTTATTAGAGGTAGCCTGGAAGGTATATAATAATAGGGAGAAGGAAACAAGCAAGAGACAGCAACAGGGTTTGCTGGCTGTAATTCAGGGGCGAGGAGGTTTGGGACTAAGGGGTAAGGGAAGAGGAAATCCTAATAGCCGAGGAGCAGGGATAGGGAAAGGATATGCAGGTCCCAGTGGGAACAGGGTAGACAGACTAGGTTTGAATCAGTGTGCGTTCTGCAGGAGGGAAGGTCACTGGAAAAATGAGTGCCCCTTTAGGGAGCAACAGTTTTCCAGCACCAAGAACCTCTTTCAAAATCAAGAAATAGCAAAAGCCATGGTGCTGGGAGAATACAGTAGCTGACTAGATAATAGGTTAACAGAAGATAAGGAACCTTTTGTGAAAATCCAAATAGGGAATAAGGAGGTAAAGTTTCTTATTGACACAGGAGCTACATATTCAGTACTTAATGAATTAGATGGGAAGGTGGGGAATAAAAAGACTACAATTGTAGGTGCCACCGGGAAGGAAGAGGTACGGCCATTCCTTCGACCCCTCGATTTACGGTTTGGGGGTAAAGAGATAACCCATGAATTCTCGTATATGCCAGAGTGCCCAGTCCCTCTTTTGGGACGGGACCTGTTAACAAAATTGAATGCCACCCTGGTCTTCGAGGATGGGGAATTAATTATGAAAATTCCAGAATCAAAAGTAGGACAGATTTTGATGATTACAGAGAAGGCCATCCCATAGATACCAGAAGAGGTAGAGGATGCAGTCATACCTACAGTTTGGGAGAACAGACGTACCTGGAAAATCAAGGGTGCACAACCTGTGAAGATAGAGTTGAAGGAAGGGGTTAGGCCTGTTCGGATCAGGCAGTACCCATTAAAAGTGGAAACAAGGTTGGGAATAGTGAAGATAATAGACAAATTTATTAATTACCATATTCTGGAGGAGTGCAAATCAGAATATAACACCCCAATCTTCCCAGTAAAGAAACCCAATGGTAATATAGCTGGTACAGGACCTTAGGGCAATAAATGAAATAACAAAAGACATCCATTTGGTGGTGGCTAATCCTTACACATTGTTAACATCTGTGAAGGAGAAATAGAAATGGTTTACAGTAATAGATTTAAAAGATGCTTTCTTCTGCATACCCATTGACAAGGATAGCAGGAAACTTTTTGCCTTTGAATGGAAAATCCGCACAACGGACGGAAGATGCAGCTAACTTGGACAAGGCTCCCGCAAGGATTCAAGAATAGACCAACTCTCTTTGGTAGTCAATTGGCTAAGGAAATAGAAGACTGGACTAAGCAAGGATATATCCAGGTACCAAGGGACCAATATTTGTTACTACAATATGTGGATGATATATTAATAGCTACCGAGAAGGAATCACAGTGCATCCAGGTAACTATTGAAATCTTAAATCAGTTTGGAATGAATGGATATAAGGTCTCAAAATAAAAGGTACAGACTGCATGCTTAACAGTAATATATTTAGGATGCAAAATTTCACAAGGACAAAGAAGATTAGGAGTCAATCAAATACGGGCTATCTGCGATATTCTGGAACCTCAAAACTTACATGAACTTACATGAAGGGCCTTCTTGGGTATGACTGGTTGGTGCAGGCTATGGGTAATGGACTATGGGCTCATAGCTAAACCTCTCTATGAAGCTCAAAAGGCCCATGTGCTTGTCTGGGGAAA
>NW_023307445.1:0-1246 GCF_011077185.1 Oxyura jamaicensis
AAGGACACGAGGACACGGCGTCAGCTCTGGAGATTTAATGCGTGGCGGGTGGCACCAAGTGGCACCAAGTGTCCCCAGGTGTCCCCGCGTGTCCCCAGGTGTCCCCAGGTGTCCCCAGGTGTCCCCAGGTGTCGCTGTCACTCGGCGGCTGCCGCCTCCTGCACCCGGATCCGCTTCTGGCGCTGCAGCAGGCGCCGCTCGCGCTCAAACTCCTTCATGCGCATCACGTAGCTGGGGACATGTCACCGTGTCACCGCGTCACCGCGTCACCGTGTCACCCCATCCCTGTGTCACTGTCACCGTGTCACCGCATCCCCATGTCACCGTGTCACCCCATCCCTGTGTCACTGTCACCATGTCACCCCATTCCCGTGTCACCCCATCCCCATGTCATTGTCACCGTGTCACCCCATCCCCATGTCACTATGTCACCATGTCACCCCGTCCCTGTGTCACTGTGTCCCCATGTCACCATGTCCCCATGTCACCCCATCCCCCTGTCACCATGTCCCCGTGTCACCCCATCCCTGTGTCACCCCGTCCCCGTGTCACCCTGTCCCCGTGTCACCCCATCCCCGTCACCCCGTCCCTGTGTCACCCTGTCCCCGTGTCACCATGTCCCCATGTCACCCCATCCCCATGTCACCCCATCCCCGTCACCCCGTCCCTGTGTCACCCCATCCCCCTGTCACCCTGTCCCCGTGTCACCCCGTCCCCGTGTCACCCTGTCCCCGCACCACGAGGACGTGGCTGCCACAGGGAGGGGACAGGGGGGTCCCAGGGGATGCCGCGGTGTCCCCGTGTCCCCAACGCCCTCCCTGCCCTCACCCGGTGTCACCCCCTGTGTCCCCACCCCCCCTTTGTGTCCCCACCCCCATGCCCCCCACCCCCAACCCCCCTTGTCCCCCCATCCCCCCCACCTCCCACCCCCCACATCCCCTTGTCCCCTTCTCCTCCCCACCCCCCCCATCCCCCCTTGTCCCCCCTGTCCCCACCCCGCCATCCCCATGTCCCCCCTACCCCCCTTGTCCCCACATCCTCACCACCCCCCCTGTCCCCACCACCCCCCTCCCCTCTGTCCCCCCACCCCCCCTTGTCCCCCTGTCCTCACCACCCTCCTCATCCCCCCGCCCCCCCTTGTCCCTTGTCCCCCACTGCCCCTTGCCCCTCCACCCCCCCTTGTCCCCACATCCCCCCCTGCCCCCCTGTCCCCCCCATGTCCCCCTTGTCCCCCCCCTGCCCCCCC
>NW_023307446.1:0-1188 GCF_011077185.1 Oxyura jamaicensis
GATGGAGAGCAGAGGCCCAGCTTCGGGTGTCACGGGGCTCGCGGAGCGTCCCGGGGCTGCCGGGGGCTGCACGGTGGAGACGAGCCCCACGGCAGGGCCCCAAAAGGAGAGCCCCCAAAAGGCAGAGCCCCCCATCAGTCCCAAACCAGTGCCCAGCGGGGGGGGCATCCCCAAGCCCTGCACCTCTGGGTAAAGGAATCAGGGGGGCTGGAAAAGGCCCCAGCGCCCCCAGTGCCCCCAGTGGCCCCCCACCCCCTACCCCCAGTGCCCCCCTCACGCCCCCCCCCAGCCTCTCCTCGCCCCCCCCAGGCCGGTGCCCCCCCCCACCCCCGTCCCAACGCCGTTCTGACCACAAACGTCTCCCCGTTTCCCCCCGCCCCCCCCCCCAGCACACCCGGGGCCGTTCCCCCCGCCGGTTACCGGTGCCAGGAGGCCTCCCCCCGCCCCCCCGCCCCGGGCCCTGCCCGCAGCCGTCCCGGCCTGCCCCGCGCGGACTACAGCTCCCATGATGCCCCGCGCCCCCGCGTCGCGTCCGGCCGCCTCACGGCGCCGCAGGGCGCGCCGGGAGATGTAGTCCCGGTGGGGGGGGGGGGGAGCGCCGTGAGGGGAGGCGCTGGGAGCGGACTTACCGGCGCCTCCCGGTCTCGGTGCCGGCGGGGCCTTCTCTGGGCGGCGGCTCCTTCAGGCTCGGGGCGCCCGTAAGGGGAGGCGTCTCCGGGGAAAGCTCGAGGAGGGCCCGCGGGCCTCGGCCGCCGTCCGCCGTCTCGCGCCGGCCCGCCGGGCCCCCGCCCACCTCGACATGTCCCCGAGCGCTCGGGACGCAGCGAGCGGCTGAGCGAGACCTTCGCGACCCCGGGCGGGCGAACGAGCGAGCGAACGCGCAGCGACCGACCGCCCGCCTCCCCCGGCACCGGACGACAACAAGCGGCCAGGCCCCGCCCGCCGCCGCCCGCCCCGAGCGGCGCCCGGCAGCCCTCCGCGCCCCATTGGAGGGCGGCCCTGTCCATCACCGCGCAGCGCTCCTTCCATTCGCTGAGACGAACGTCAGTCAGAGCCGCGTGCCCGCCCTCCGAGCGGACAGCTCCGGGCCCCTCCCGGAGCGGGGCGCTCCGAGCCCTGATTGGCTGCCGGGGACAAAGACGGGGGGAGCAGCTGCCAATCAGGGGCGGGGCGGGGCTCACGGCACCG
>NW_023307447.1:0-3235 GCF_011077185.1 Oxyura jamaicensis
CAACCTGTCATATTATGAGCTGACCAGAAATATTTAAAGAACACTCTCTCCCCATTTTCATTTTGTCATTTCCAGCGGTAGACCCTTACCACATGTTGTTCTTTAGTGGTGTTATCCCGCTGACAGCTCAAGATCTGACCGTCAAATTGTCTCGTTGCTTGTGCTTTTGCCACGGCTTCACATCCAGGTCCAAAGAATTCCCTATATGAGCATTTCAGCCAAGTCCTGTTTCTCAGCTGGACATGTGTGGCATTCCATTTCCCACCGTGTGCTGTGCAGTTTATAGGTTTACATTCAGGATCAGTACAATCATATCCAGGGGACAGAGTCCAGTTGCAAATGCTTTTTCCCACCGGTACCGTTCCTGTTCTGTTTAAACAGTATATACCCCGATCTGACGAGTGCAATTGCCACGGGCCTCCTTCCTCTTTCCAAAACTGTGTCCTATTATGAACTTCACTCAAATTACTAACCCACCACTTAGGTTCGACCGGGCCAGCTACCCAGGGCCAATTTCCAGCTCCCCCCGGTCCACCACAAACCCAGCAGTTACTAAGGCTAAAGGCCTTAGCCACTTCCTCCCCCAGAGTGAAAAAGTTATTCCTCCATTCTTGCCCATGGCTCAATTGCCCCTGTAATAACAATACCAGGAAGTATAACATTTCTTATCCTTATTTCCGTCCAGTCTTGAGAGTGTAGTAAACGTCTCCGATCAAGAGGTTGGGCCTGCTTCCAGGATCGATTTGGGCTTTGTTACCATTCAGCTTTTCAGGATGATCCAACTCCTGGAAAACTAATCACAACTTTATATGAATTTAAAAAGATTCTTATGTTATTTTTCTTGGGACAACTTAACCTTAGTATGGGAGAAGTCCGGTCGAGGCCCTCTCACTCGGCAGTCAATACCCATAGGGGTTGCCTCCCTTGGTAGACCATACACACCGCAGTGGAGAGTCCTACCCTGGTCTTGCCATCTCCCGTTTCTCCTTCTAGGCTTGTCCTCCTTACCTGGTGTTCATAATTCACGCATAGCTTCATTACCAGAATATTATTTCCATTTCCCCAGGAGTGGATTCAACCCTTCAAGCTTCGGTAGTTATTGACCCCTTTACTCTGGATGCATGGGTCCAACACCTTTCTGCTGTTCTCACAGCTGTTTCAGTAGTAAGTAAAACAAGAAAGGGCCCTTCCCATATAGGAGATAGGCTTTTTCATTTCCACATTTTCATTAGAACCTTATCTCCTGGTTTTAACTGGTGAATTGCAAATCCTAAAGGTGGTGTTTGAGCCATCATTCCAATTTCTCTTAGTTCTTTTAATCTCCTTCCCATGGTGATTATATACTTCTGGATAGTATGATCTTCAACCACATTATTCCCTAGAGGCATCCCTTGAGAATAAGGCATGCCATATAACATTTCATATGGTGATAATCCAGTCTCACTGTGTGGTTTAGTTCTAATATTTAAAAGTGCCAATGGTAAGCGTTTCGTCCAGGGCATTTGTGTCTCGATCATTAATTTAGCCAATTGTTGTTTTATTGTTTGATTCATTCTTTCTACTTTTCCCGAGCTTTGTGGTTGCCACGGAGTGTGGTATTCCCACTTAATACCTAATGATTGACACAACACTTTTATTATTTTAGAAGTGAAGTGTGTGCCCTGATCAGAATCAATATACTGGATTATCCCATATCTAGGTATTAAGTGTTCTAATAAAATCTTTACCACTGTTTGTGCTGTAGCTCGTGCTACAGGATAAGCTTCAACCCATTGCGTTAAATGATCCACTATTACCAATAGATATTTTATCCTCCCTACCTTAGGCAATTCAGTGAAATCAACTTGCACTTTTTCAAAAGGTCTGTAAGCTGTCGTGGCTGCTTGTCGAAACACTTTTTTAGTTAACTTCTGACAAGTTAAACCACCTTGTATAATTTGCTTTGCTATTTCATAAATCCCGATGCAACCGAATTGTTTAAGGAAATGATCACTTAATGCTTTTGTACCCCAATGTGTGTGTGCATGTAATCGTTCTAATATTTATCTCATGCAGGCTTTTGGTAATATCTCTCGTCCGTCAGGCAGTGTCCATTTTCCTAATTTAGCCCCTATTCTCTCCAATTTTATTTGTTCTTCAGGAGTAAACTTTTTTTCCCCTTCTTCTTCTTGACTTTCCTCCTCCTGTATTACATTAATTTTAACAACCAGAGTCCTCAAGGCCGCTCTTTGGGCTGCTTTATCCGCTAAATTTTTTCCCCTTGTTGTGGGAGCACAACACGGCTTCATCCTAGTCTATGCCAAGGATGCATGGAGCATCTGGGCCAGTCACAATACGGTGCTTTTGCCACTCATTCCCAGTTAGACTCACTTCAGCCTCCAATACAGTTAATTGCTGGGATCCCCCCGTCACTCCATAAATACTGATGGGTTCTGGCCCTTTATAGCTTGATGGCATTAGAGTACATTGTGCACCGGTGTCTACTAAAGCCTTATACTTCTGTGCGTCTCATGTGCCAGGCCATCGAATCCACACAGTCCAATAAACTCGATTGTCCCTTTCCTCCCCCTGGCTGGAGGCAGGGCCCCTCTAATCTTCGTCAGAATCCTCATTCCTGTGTTTAAAGGACTGCCAAAATCTTTTCGCACATCTCGTAATTCACGGGTAACTATTGTTGATTTTTCAACATCCCCATCTTCATCCTCCTGCATCCCTGATGGCCCAGCCTCGTCTTCTCCATACTTAGACCTAGCAGAAGACTCTCTGCGTTCTAAACGACCTGAGTCTCTATACCATTTTTTCACCTTGTCTACAGGGGCAACTTGCACTGCTACAGCTCGTTTCTCTGGCCCAGCCACAGGGTCTGCTACAGGGGTTGGAACACCCTCTGCAGGGGCAACTTGCACTGCTACAGATCGTTTCTCTGGCCCAGCCACAGGAGCTGGGGTGGCTGCAGGAGCTGGAGCTGGAGCAGCTGCAGGGGCTTGAGCAACTGCAGGAGCTGGAGCTGGAGTCGCTGCTGCAGGAGTTGGAACAGCTGCAGGAGCTGGAGCAGCTGCAGGAGCAGGAACTTGAGCAGATGCAGGAGCAGGACCAGGAGTGGCTGCAGGAGCAGGAGCTGGAGCGGCTGCAGGCACTGGAGCGGCTGCAGGAGCAGGTGCGGCTGCAGGGTCTGTCACTAGGTTCACAGTAGCATCAATTGCAGCTCGATAGGCATAGGCCAGGCCCCAACATG
>NW_023307448.1:0-1882 GCF_011077185.1 Oxyura jamaicensis
ACCCCTTTTTTTACCTCACAAACCCCCCCAAAATCCTTTTTTACCTCAAAAGTCCCCCCAAAACCCCTTTTTTACCCCCAAATCCCCCTTTTTAACTCATTTCCCCCCAAACCCCATTTTTTACCTCAAAAGTCCCCCAAAATCCCTATTTTTATCTTATTTTCTCCAAAACCCCTTTTTTTTACCCCACAACCCCCCCAGACCCCTTTTTTACCCCCAAATCCCTCTTTTTACCTCATTTCCCCCCAAAAAAAACCTTTTTCCCCCTCCTTTTACCCCCCCCCCCCCCAAGTTTGGGATTTTGGGGTCCCCGGGGGGGGGATTTGAGGAGTTTTGGGGTTATTTTTATGGGGTTTGGGGGAATTTGGGGAGGATTTGTGCATTTTTGGGGGTATTTGGATGCATTTTTAACATTTTTATACAGTATAGGGAGGATTTGGTATTTTGGGGGTATTTGGGGTATTTTTAAGGTTTTTAGGGATTTTGGGGAAGAATTGGTGTTTTTTGGGGGGTTATGCTCATTTTTAAGAGGTCTTGGGGTGGTTTTTGGGGTAGAAAAAGGGGATTTGGGGTGCGAAGGGGGTTGGGTTTTTTATTATTTTTGTTGTGTTTTTCTGAGGGGATTTGGGGGTTTTGGGGTCTTCAAGGGACGATTTGGGGCTTGTTTTGGGGCCAAAAAATGGATTTTGGGGGTTTTATAAAAAGCTCGCGTTGGGAAATTTTTGGGGTAGAAAAGGGAGGATTTGGGGCTTGGAGGGGGTTGGGGCTTTTTGAGGGGTTTTGGGGCTTTCCGTGAGGGGATTTGGGGTTTCTTTGGGGTCCTTAAGGTCTGTGGGGGGGTTTGGGGGGGTGTTTTTGGGACGAAACCGTGAGGATTTGGGGTTTTCCAACCGGGGAAGGATTCGATGGGGATTTTTTTTAATGGGGGGGGATTTTGGGGCCCCTCGCAGGTTTTTGGGGGGCCCCCGGACCCCATTAATTTCGTGTCCCCCGTCCCCCCCCCCCCAGGTTGTGCTCGGGGCCCTGCGCTGACATCTGGCTCCACGTCGCCCGCCACGTGCGGCACCCGCAGTGAGTGGGACCCAAAACCCCCGGGATTGGCCCCAAAACCCCACAAAGGCCCCAGACCCCCTAAAATGGCCCCAAAACCCCACAAAGGGGCCCCAAAAGCCCTAAAACGGGCCCCAAAAATCCCAGAGGGGACCCAAAAACTCCCTAAAGGGCCCCAAAACACCCCTAAAGGGCCCCAAAACCCCATAAAGGGCCCTCAGAACCCGCTAAAGGGGCCCAAAATCCCATAACTTGTCCCCAAAATCCCCTGAAGGACCCCAAAACTCCACAAAAGGCTCCCAAAACCCCATAAATTGTCCCCAAAACACACCTAAAGGGCCCCCAAACCCCATAAATTGTACCCCAAATCCCTTGGAATGGCCCCAAAACCCCATGAATTCTCCCCAAAAGGACCCCGAAACCCCACAACGGGGCCCCAGATCCCATAAATTGTCCCCAAAACCCCATAAAGGGACCCCAAAACCCCATAAATTGTCCGCAGAATCCCACAAAGGGACCCTGGAACCCCATAAATTGTCCCCCAAATCCCCTAAATTGTCCCCAAAATCCCCTAAAGGGCCCCAAACCCCCACAAATTGTCCCCAAAACCCCATAAATTGTTCTTGAAATCCCGTAAATTATCCCCAAAACCCCTTAAAGGGCCCTAAAACCCCATAAATTGTCCTCAAAATCCCATAAATTGTCCCCCAAATCCCATAAATTGTCCCCAAATCCCCACAAAGGAACCCCAAAACCCCATAAATTGTCCCCAAAACCGCATAAAAGGGCCCCAAAACCCTATAAATTTTCCCCAAACCCCCTAAAGGGCCCC
>NW_023307449.1:0-1191 GCF_011077185.1 Oxyura jamaicensis
TGGCATGCCTGCCTATGGCAGGGGGATTGGAACTAGATGATCTTTGATGTCTTTGACTGAATTCTGATGGTGAATCTGGGTGACAACATTGCCAGTTGTCTGCTTGCATTACCATAAAATCCCACAAGAGGAATTTCTTTGGTGAATTTATAAGGTTGTTCCTTCCCAGGTGCAGGACTCTACAGTTGCTCTTATTAAACCACATCTGGTTTCTTCCTGCCCATCTCTCCTGCCGGTCCAGGTCTCGCTGAATGACAGCACAGCCTTCTGACGTGTCAGCCACTCCTCCCAGTTTTGTGTCATCAGCATACTTGCTGAGGGCAGACACTATTCCCTCATCAAGGTTGTCGATGAAGATATTGAACAAGACCAGACCCAGCACCAACCCCTGGGGAACACCGCTAGTCACAGGCCTCCAGCCAGACTCTGCTCCACCGATCACCACCCTCTGAGCTCGGCCAGTCAGCCAGTTCTCAACCCAGCTTACTGTCCACTCATCTGTCCCACACTTTCTCAGCTTTGCTAGCAGGATGTCATGGCAGACAGTATCGAAAGCCTTGCTAAAGTCAAGGTAGATGACGTTCACCACTCTCCCTCCATCTACCCAGCTGGTGATGCCATCATAGAAGGCAATGAGGTTGGTCGAGCACGACTTCCCCTTTGTGAATCCATGCTGGCTACTCCTCATAACCTTCTTCTCTTCCAATTGCTTGGGGATGGCATCCAGAACAAGCTGCTCCAACACCTTTCCTGGGACAGAGGTGAGACTGACTGGCCTATAGTTTCCTGGATCCTCGTTCCTGCTCTTCTTTAAAACCGGTTTGACATTGTCTATCCTCCAGTCGTCAGGCACCTCGCCCATTCTCCAGGACCTTTCAAAGATGATAGAGAGCGGCTTGGCGACCATGTCTGCCAGCTCCCTTAGCACATGCGGATGCATCCCATCGGGACCCATGGATTTGTGTGCATTGAGCCCACTCAGGCACTCCCGAACCATAATATTAGTATGTACAAAGCTAGTGATGTACAATGCCCTTGCTGACTACCCACTGACTAATGCCCAGCCTGTTCCCAAGCATTGGTCCCTCTCCTACTCCTGCCCGCTACCCCGTATCATTGTTCAGCATGACACCACATGGTATGGGTACCATAGTAAATACACTACTTACTATCTGTGGTAACATTTTATGT
>NW_023307450.1:0-2363 GCF_011077185.1 Oxyura jamaicensis
CCCCCTGGCACACCTCCAACAGGCTTTGTTTCATCCCCGTCCCCCTTCTCACCTAGTTTAAAGCCCTCTCAATGAGCCCTGACAGCTCCTGGGCCAGGATCCGTTTTCCCCTTGGGGACAGTTGGGACCCATCTGCAGCCATCAGGCCAGGTGCCGAGTAGAGCGCCCTGTGGTCAAAGAACCCAAAATTCCTGTGTTGGCACCAGCCTCTGAGCCACGTGTTTATCTGGTGGGCTTTTCATGTCCTCTCTGAACCATTCCCTGCCACTGTAGGAATGGACGAAAACACCACCTGTACTCCCGCTCCGTCCACTAACCGTCCCAACCCCCTAAAGTCCCGTTTGATAGCCTTCAGGCTTCTCTCATCAGTGGTATCACTGCCAGCCTGGACTATCAGTAGCGGGTAGTAATCAGAGGGGCGAACCAGGTTGGGAAGCTTTCTGGCAACATCCCTGACCCTGGCCCCAGGGAGGCAGCAGACTTCCCTACGGGTGGGGTCAGGCCGACAGATAGGGCCCTCCGTTCCTCTGAGAAGGGAGTCGCCCACCACAATAACCCTTCTCTCCTTCTTGGTGGGAGAAGTCTTGAGGCGTGGAGTAGACTTCCTCGCCCTGGGCTTCCTGGTTAACTTTTCTTCCACACCCTCCTCCACCGCTCTCTCGAGCTCCAGGGCCTCAAAGCTGTTGTGTAAGGGCACCCGGGAAGGTGGGGCAGGCAGTGGGGGGAGTTTCCTGCAATGCCGAGCAGGGACCTGTCTCCATTCCTCCTCAACTCCTAGGTCCCCTCTCTCTGCCCGACAGTGACCGGGCAGGGGGTCCACCCCCATTAGGGGAGTCTCACCCTGGTGCTTCTCCTTCAGGCCTTGCAGGGAGTTGCTCCACCAGTCTATCTCCCGCTCCCACTCCCTGATGGCCCTCAACCTCTCCACCTCCTCCTTGAGCTCTGCCACCAGGCAGACCAGGTCATCCACCTGCTTGCACCTCACGCACACAGTATCGCCACCTCCCTCGGATGGCAGCAGCAGGCTCTGGCACTCCCTGCACCCAGAGACCTGCACTGCCGCATTTCTGAGCGGGCACTCCGTCTGGATGGCTACAGACTTTCTAGCGCGAGCTCTCTGCCTGGCGAGGACCATAGCGGCCTGGCTAGTGGTCGAAAGCCGTCAGTTGAGGTGTTCTTAGGGGCGGGGGTTCGCCCGGCCCTCCCTGCGCGAACTGCCGCGCGAACTGCCGCGCAAACTGACGCGCCCCGCCTTTCTGACGCGCCCCGCCCTGTTTGCCTGTCCTGGTCTCCGCGCCTCTGGTCGCTCGCGCTCCCCAGGGGCTGCTTTTGAACGGCCGGGGAGGGGGTGCTGCTGGCTCCGCCTACGCCTCGTCAGCGTCCCTCACGAGGGCTGCCGGGCTGTGGCGGCTCCCTCGGCTGCCTCGAGTGGCCTCGATGCCGGGGAAATAGCCCTGCCTGTCCCGATCCCCCGCTCCACTGCAGAACACGTCTGCCCCGGAGCCGATCGCCTCGGCAAGTGGCTGCAGAGCACTGCTTATACTAAGCCAAGGACTTTTCAGCTTCTCGCTCTGTCCTGCCAGCGGGCAGGCTGGGGGTGCAGCAAGAGCTGGGAGGGGACAGACCCAGGACAGCTGACCCAAACTGACCAAAGGGGTATTCCATACCATCTGACGTCATGCTGAACAATATATAGGGGTGGCTAGCCGGGGTGGGGGGCCGGCTGCTCGGGGACAGGCTGGGCATTGGTCAGTGGGTGGTGAGCAATTGCATTGTGCATCACTTGTTTGTACATATTATTATTATTATTATTTCCTATTTTAATAAACTGTCTTTATCTCAACTCACAGGCTTCACTTTCCCATTTCTCTCCCCCATCCCAGAGAGGGAGGGGGGAGGGTGAGCGAATGGCTGTGTGGTGTTTAGCTGCCAGCCGGGTTAAACCACAACACTGAGTAAGGTAGCATCAGGGATACAAAGTTACAAAACTTCCTTCTATATAACTAAACATAGGAAAGGTTTGGTCTATCTGTTCATAAAACATTTCAGATTTGACTCCATTGTTCTATCAGGGAGAAAAACATCATCTCCTTTTGGCTCAGTATCACCCCTTCCTCCTTCTTTCGCCCAGCTTTTATTGCTGAGCATGACATCATATGGTATGGAATATCTCTTTGGTCAGTTTGGGTCAAAAATTTACTACACTTACATGCCTTTTCTCTAGGCAGTTGTGTGGATGGTGATTAGTCATCTCTCTCAGGTGCAAGGTTGTCTTCTGTAGGTAGTTTGCTGCTGCCAGTTCATTTGGGTTTTTGCTGGGTTAAGAGCTGGCTGGATGGCCAGGCCCAGAGAGTTGTGGTGAA
>NW_023307451.1:0-444 GCF_011077185.1 Oxyura jamaicensis
ACGTCCGCCAGCTCTTTCAGCACCCGGGGATGAATCCCATCCGGACTTGTAGGGATCGAGGTGGAGTAGCAAATCCCGCACACGTTCAGGGTCGGTTGGGAGTTTGTCATCCCCACCGTCCCGGTCCTCCAGCTCGGGGCACCCTGGGTCCCAAAGCCCATCATCGGCAATGAAGACAGAGGCAAAGAAGGCGTTAAGCGTCTCTGCTTTGCCTATGTCATTGTCTGTGAGGAGACCTTCCCTATCAAGGAGCGGCCCTATGTATTCTTTAGTTCTCCTTTTTCCATTCACATATCTAAAAAAACCCTTTTTGTTTTCTCTCACAGACACAGCCAGCTTCAACTCTAGGCGTGCTTTGGCCACACGAACTTTCTCCCTACAAACACTAACAGCATCCCTGTATTCTTTCCATGACACCTGGCCCTCCTTCCAGTAGCGAAACAC
>NW_023307451.1:544-810 GCF_011077185.1 Oxyura jamaicensis
CCCATATCTAGGGATGAGGTTTTGGTGGCACTTTTCCTTCTGTCACCATAAATTTTGAACTCAACCACTTCATGGTCGCTATGACCAAGGCGGCCACCAATCACCACATCTCCCACCAGACCCTCTCTGTTTTCTAGCAACAGGTCTAGGAGGGCACCTTTCCTAGTTGGCTCCGTTAGCACCTGCACCAAGAAGTTATCATCTAGGTGCTTCATGAACCTCCTGGACTTGCTCGTGTCAGCCGTGTGGCACTCCCAGTTAACGTC
>NW_023307451.1:910-1541 GCF_011077185.1 Oxyura jamaicensis
GCACTTCAGGTGCGTCTCCTTACACTCAGCACCTTGTGGATCTGACCGAAGGACCTCACTAGCACACAGCCCCTCTGATTCTAGCATACCATCCCTTAGGTCTCCACCAGCGTGCCTGGTTTTAGCCCCTTCCCCCTTCGACTCTAGTTTAAAGTCCTATCTATCAGCCCTGCCAACTCCTGACCAAAGATCCTTACCCGTCTCCGAGAGAGGCGCATCCCATCTGGTGCCATCAGGCCCGGTGTAGCATAGACCTTCCCGTGATCAAAGAACCCAAAATTCTGCCGGTCACACCAGTTTCGAAGCCACGAGTTTATGTGAACAGCACGCCTTTCAGCTTCGATCCCCCCTATCGGAAGGACAGAGGCAAACACAACCTGCGCCCCTGATCCTCTAAGTAGTCGCCCCAAATCCCTAAAGTCTCTTTTGATCGCCTTCGGACTTCTCGTTGCTACTTCATCGCTACCAGCCTGAAAGACCAGTAGCGGGTAGTAGTCAGTGGGCCGTACCAGGCGCTTGACTTTCGTGGCAAAGTCTCTCACCCGAGCCCCAGGGAGGCAACAGACTTCTCTGTGGGTTGGGTCCGGTCGGCATATCGGTCCCTCTGTCCCTTCTGAAAGGGACAGAGGGA
>NW_023307451.1:1641-2019 GCF_011077185.1 Oxyura jamaicensis
ATCGATTATTTAAGGGTAGATGAGAAGGTGAGGTGGGCAGAGAGAGGGCTCGCCTCCCACCCTGAATAGGCACCTGTCTCCATTCCCCCCCTTGATCTAGGTCTCCTCCCTCTGCCTGGCAGGAGGAGGGAACCTCCGTCTTCTGAATAACAGGAGACGCCGGTGCTGTGGCACCTCGTGAGCCTGCCTCAGAGAGGGTAGAGTGCACCTCCACCAGTCAATTTCCATCTCTGATTCCCTGATGATCCTGAGCCTGTTCACCTCCTCCCGGAGCTCCGCTACCTGGCTGAGCAGTTCTTCAACCTGGGCACACCTCCCATAGGCATACCCTCCACTGCTGTCGGAGACCGACAGAAGGCTGGGGCACACTCTGCAGCC
>NW_023307452.1:0-1952 GCF_011077185.1 Oxyura jamaicensis
CAATGGCAGTGACCACATGAGCGAAGTCTGCCTCACAGCCTGCCCAGCACAGCCCTGCAGAGTGTCCCCGTGCCCTGGGCACCACAGCCCCTTTGCTCTGCAGAGTAGCACCACCAGCTCGGGCTGGGGCTGGGGCTGGGCCTGGGGCTGGGATGGTTCTTCCTCTGAATGTCTTCTAGGCCAGCTTCAGGCACAGGGCTTCTGGATCTGAGCATGATCTTCGCTGTGCACAAGGAGCTGAGAGACTGCCAACAGGCATGGGGTTTGGACATTGCCTGCAAGGTCCCTCCTGCCCTAGCACCTCACAGGACTGCTAAATAACTGGCTCCTGTGTGTCAGAGTGTCTGGGAGTCCAGCAGCAGTGCCATGGGCTTGAAGGATCATAACCAGCTCATATCTACCTGGGCAAGTCCTGGGTGAAAAAGGGGGTATTTGGTAGGTGCGGTATTATAAGCTTAGTGATGACTCGGAAATTCATAATCCAGCCCTAAGCCAATGTCTCTAAAGCGGATTGTGAGTTGAGCTCTTTCTGAAGTAGCTGACAGGTCATCCCTTAACTGAGATCTGTGCCTTTAGACTCAAATCTGCAAGTGTCCATGATAGGTCAGGAAAAGGCACCTGATTTGCACATAGTTTGTGAGATCCACTTTTCCTAAGTATTGTGTATGACCCATACGGAAAGAGGTCTTGGATAAGGGTTGTCATGTCAGAGGTGTCAGCTTTTGCGTAAAGTCATCCTTCAGGACTTCTTTCTGTTTTCTACACAGAGGGGGACGCTGCCTCCAAGATGCCTGGGGGAAACTGATGCATACATGAGGAACTGGGAAAAGTTACTCTGGACACATAGAAGCCATTCTGGATCCAAAATTTGTAGGCAGGACACACATATTTGTGGTCGTGCAGAGCTGCTGCGCACACTGTGCAGAGTTCTCCATTCTGGCTTAGGAGCTGCTTCTTTCTCAGGAACAGAGTAGCCAACAGAGGTGAGACAGATATGCTGAGATCATGAATGTCATGAGAATCCTGCTCCCAGAAAGATGACTGATACAGGGAGGTCAGGAGAAGTCTGCCCAGGAGAGATGTGAGATTTGGGGTAGGGAAGAGGAACTTGGCCAGCAGAAATTAACGATTTTGAAAAGGTGAGAGGGTTCAGGTAATGTAGATCCTGCTGTAAAACAGTCTTAAAACAGCCATGTGAAGCATTTCCCACATTTTAACATATAATCTTTATCCCTAAACCTAAATGCTACTCCAGACCCTGACAGAAATCCACTACTGTAAAGCCTGACCTCAAACTATCCCTTGAAGCAAAACTTAGCCCAAAGCACCTTTCCCTTACCTTTACGCTCTTGCTCACCCTGATCCCTGCCCTTAACTCTAGCATTAAAATGCTCTATTTAACCCTAGAGTTCTTGACAGAAAAACCCTAAACAAAACCCTAAAGCAAAGAGCTTTCACAAAACAGAACCACAGTCTTGACAACCAAATACTCCTAATAAATATTTGTTTTATCTAAAACCCAGAAAGATGAGCCCTAATCCCATATATGAATAATTAACATCATAAGCCCCCGTTCCTGTTCATTAACCTCCTCACATTCAGCCCCTCTACTAAGCCTTAACTTTAGGCCCTTCACCCCTTGGGGCAGGGCAGGAACTGTGAGGTTGCTGTGCAGTCACATGGAATTCAAAGGTGAATGTGAGGGGCCATGGAGCTTGTGTGCTACAAGTAGGAGATTGGTGAGAATGCTCTAATAAGCTCAGCTCTGCCTCAGGATCTCCTGTCCCATCAGGAGGTATGTGACTGTGGCAGTGACTGTGAGGTCACTTCTGTCTCTGCAGTTGATAGGGCAGCAGCAGGAATGCATCACAGAAAGGGACTGTGAGGTCACTTCTGTCTGGAGTACACAGAATCACAGAATCACAGAATTTCTAGGTTGGAAGAGACCTCAA
>NW_023307453.1:0-1003 GCF_011077185.1 Oxyura jamaicensis
ATGGAGGGGACCCCAACCCCATTAAACTATTATGGGGAGAGGACCCCTACGTCTGGTTGGGCCCTGACCCCAATAACCCATTATATGGAGGGGCCCCCCAATCTCTGCATGCACCCTAACCCCACTAACCCCCCAATAACCCCCCCACCCCTCCCTCACCCCATTCCCCCCCTCTCCCACAGCTCCCCTCGCCGCCCCCCAACACCAGCGACCCGACCGCCGCCGCCACCGCCGCCGGCAGCCGCCCCTGGCTGGACGACCCCTTTTTCCTGGTGGAGACCCTCTGCATCTGCTGGTTCTCGCTGGAGCTGCTGGTGCGGCTGCTGGCCAGCCCCAGCAAGGCGGCCTTCTTCCGCAACGCCATGAACCTCATCGACCTGGCGGCCATCGCGCCCTACTTCGTGGCGCTGGGCACCGAGCTGGCCCGCCGGCGCGGCGTGGGGCAGCCGGCCATGTCGCTCGCCATCCTGCGCGTCATCCGCTTGGTGCGGGTCTTCCGCGTCTTCAAGCTGTCCCGGCACTCGAGGGGGCTTCAGATCCTGGGGCAGACCCTCAAGGCCAGCATGAGGGAGCTGGGCCTCCTCATCTTCTTCCTCCTCATCGGCGTCGTCCTCTTCTCCAGCGCCGTCTACTTCGCCGAGGCCGAAGACGCCGGCACCAGCTTCACCTCCATCCCGCAGGCCTTCTGGTGGGCCGTGGTCACCATGACCACCGTGGGCTACGGGGACATGGCGCCGGTGACGGTGGGGGGCAAGCTGGTGGGCTCGCTCTGCGCCATCGCCGGCGTCCTCACCATCTCGCTGCCCGTCCCCGTCATCGTCTCCAACTTCAGCTTCTTCTACCGCCGCGAGCTGCGGGGGGAGGAAGGGGGCGAGTGCGTCCCGGCCCCCCCCTGCCCCTTGCACCCGCCGCCCCCGCCCACCCCCGAGCCCCCCGACCCCGGCTCTAAAGCTGGGGAGGGGGAGATGGCGGACGGGGAGGTCGGAGGGGTTGGGGGGGGGGG
>NW_023307454.1:0-1233 GCF_011077185.1 Oxyura jamaicensis
TAAAGGGAAGCTGCCTCTCAGCTGGCTTGTTTTATTTTTTTATTATTATTGTGCTTGCTTCAACTCCAATGCGAAAAACATCAGAAATACTGCAGAAGGTCAAGTCCTCACCACAAAGAAAAAAAAAAAAAAAAAAAAAAAAACAGCCAAATGAAAAACCATCAATCCCTTTCTTTTCTCTGCCACCCTTTCAGAAATGAAGATATTATGAACTCTGGAACAGGCTCTCAATTTTTGACCTTTAAGCTTTACAACAACAACAACAACAAAAATACACAAAAGAGCACCAAAAGCAAAACAAGCACTATTGCAAGTGACTAATACTCTTCAAACACACAGCTTTTGCAAACAGCATTAAGTACTCAGTGCTTTAGCAGTGATTTGTGGTAAACCTTCAGAGCACCCAAGACATTTGCAGAGAGTAATTTTCTCAGACATCCTCCAGAGGTCTAGTATCAGTTTTTTTCCAGGTACAGAAAAACCTGATAGCAAAGCCTTGCTCAGAGTGCTAGAAGGGAACAGCACTGGACTCAGATGTTCCTCACCCCATGTCCTGGTTTCAGTTAGGACAGTTACTTTTCCTCCTAGTAGCTGGTAGTGTGCTATGTTTTGGATTAGGATGAGAAGAGTGCTGATAACATGCTGATGTTTTAGCTGCTGCAGAGCACTGCTTACACTAAGCCAAGGACTTTTCAGCTTCTCACTCTGTCCTGCCAGCGGGCAGGCTGGGGGTGCAGCAAGAGCTGGGAGGGGACAGACCCAAGACAGCTGACCCAAACTGGTCAAAGGGGTATTCCATACCATCTGACATCGTGCTAAACAATATATAGGGGTGGCTAGCCGGGGTGGGGGACCGGCTGCTCGGGGTTGGGCTGGGTATCAGTCAGCGGGTGGTGAGCAATTGCATTGTGCATCACTTGTTTGTACATATTATTATTATTATTTTCTATCTTAATAAACTGTCTTTATCTCAACTCACAGGCTTCACTTTCCCATTTCTCTCCCCCATCCCAGAGAGGGAGGGGGGAGGGTGAGCGAACGGCTGTGTGGTGTTTAGCTGCCAGTCGGGTTAAACCACAACACCCCATAAGGGATAAGAATTCACACAAGGTTCCAGCACTGCTGGGATTATCAGAGTACCCACTCCAGAAAAAGTCACAGCACCCTTTCCTGTCCTTTACCTTAAAAGCACAGCATGCCCGACACAGGTACCGTTTTGTGGTACGACCATTC
>NW_023307455.1:0-1273 GCF_011077185.1 Oxyura jamaicensis
CCCCCCCCCCCCCCCCCCCCGGCCCCTTTTTCCCCCGTTTTCCCCCCAAATTTCCCCCGATTCCGCCCCCTCAGCGGGCCCAGGGCAGCAGGCGGCGGCGCAGCTCCCGGGCCAGCAGCTCCAGCTCGCGGCGGCCGCCCTCCAGCACCGCCCGGTTCTCCTGCGCCCGCCGCGCCAGGTAGGGCAGCGTCGCCTCCGCCGGCCCGAACGGCACCGACTTGTACACCAGGAACCCCGCCCGGCCTGCCGGGGAGAGGCTCAGGGGGGGCCGAGATCCCAGAAAGGAGCCCCCAAAAACTGGGGGGGGACCCGAAACCCCAACAAGGAGTCCCAAAAACCCAGTGGGGGGACCCGAAATCCCAGAAAGGAGGCCCAAAACCTAACTGGGGGACCCGAAAATCCAGTGGGCCGACCCGAAATCCCAGTGGGAGACCCGGAACCCCCGTGGGGGGACCCGAAATCCCAACAAGAAGTCCCAAAAACCCAGTGGGGGGACCCGAAATCCCAGAAAGGAGGCCCAAAAAAACAGCGGGGGACCCGAAATCCCAGAAAGGAGGCCCAAAACCTAACTGGGAGACTGAAAATCCCAAAAAGGAGCCTCAAAACCTCACTGGGGGACGCGAAAACCCAGTGGGGGGACCCGAAATCCCCGTGGGAGACCCGGAACCCCAGAAAGGACCCCAAAATCCCAATAAGGAGCCCCAAAACCTCACTGGGAGACCCAAAACCCCCGTGGGGGGACCCGAAATCCCAACAAGGAGTCCCAAAAACCCAGTGGGGGGACCCGGAATCCCAGAAAAGAGCCCCAGAAAACCAGCGGGGGACCCGAAACCTCACTGGGAGACCTAAAAACCCAGAAAGGAGCCCCAAAACCCCAAAAAGCAGCCCCAAAATCACAGTGGGGAAACCTGAAATCCCAGTGGGAGACCCAAAACCCTGGAAAGGAGCCCCAAAACCTCACTGGGAGCCCCAAAACCCCGGAAAGGAGCCCCAAAACCTCACTGGGAGCCCCAAAACCCCAGTGGGGGGACCCGGAATCCCAGAAAAAAGCCCCAAAATCTCATTGGGAGACCCAAAAACCCAACGGGCGGACCCAAAACCCCAGAAAGGAGCCCCAAAACCCTACTGGGAGCCCCGAAATCCCAAGAAGGTCCCAAAAAGGAGCCCCAAAAGCCCAGTGGGGGGACCCAGAACCCCACAGGACCCCCCTGGGAGACCCCAAACCCCACTGGAAGACCCAAAAATCCCCCAAAGGAGCCCAAAAATCCCCCAA
>NW_023307456.1:0-1575 GCF_011077185.1 Oxyura jamaicensis
CCAGCTACTAGGAGGGAAAAATAACTGTCCTAACTGAAACCAGGACATATATCCACCCCTTATTCCATACCATTTATGTCATGCTCAGGTTACACTCTTTCCAATACATTCTAGTTAATCACTATTTTCATCTATGGTAGTGATGACACACAGTATTATATAATAATTAACATAATACATCTCAACTCATGGGCTATTCTCACCCAGTATTAAATCCCCTTGAGGTACACACCGGACCTCCCCATTCTTTTGCATTACCCACCAAGTGCATCCAGGTCCTTGAGCAAAAGCAATCCCACGAATGGGTTTGCCTTTTCCTGAGGCAGGAGTAGCCCAGACTGTTTTACCTAGCATATTTCTTACATGCACTACAGGAACTTTATCCCCTTCTACTGTACGTAGCAGGTTTGATTGGGCAGGTCCAGCTCGGTTGGCAGATCCCCTAGTATTGACTAACCAGGTGGCCTTTGCCAAATGCGTGTCCCAATTTCTGAATGTCCCAGCACCCATTGCTTTCAGTGTAGTCTTTAACAGTCCATTGTATCGCTCAACTTTACCGGAGGCTGGTGCGTGATAGGGGATGTGATACACCCACTCAATACCATGTTCTTTGGCCCAAGTATCTATAAGGTTGTTTCGGAAATGAGTCCCATTGTCTGACTCAATTCTTTCTGGGGTGCCATGTCGCCATAGCACTTGCTTTTCAAGGCCCAGGATAGTGTTTCGGGCAGTGGCATGGGGCACAGGATATGTTTCCAGCCACCCAGTGGTTGCTTCCACCATTGTAAGTACGTGGCACTTGCCATTGCGGGTTTGAGGGAGTGTGATGTAATCAATTTGCCAGGCCTCTCCATATTTATATTTCAGCCATCGTCCTCCATACCAAAGAGGCTTTGACCGTTTGGCTTGCTTGATTGCAGCACATGTTTCACAATCATGAATAACCTGTGCTATAGTGTCCATGGTCAGGTCCACCCCTCGATCACGAGCCCATCTGTATGTTGCATCTCTGCCTTGATGGCCCGAGGTTTCATGGGCCCATCGGGCTACAAATAGTTCACCCTTATATTGCCAGTCCAGGTCCACCTGAGCCACTTCAGTCTTGGCAGCCTGATCCACCTGCTGGTTGTTTTGATGTTCTTCAGTAGCCCGATTCTTGGGCACATGGGCATCTACATGGCATACCTTTACAACCAGGTTCTCTACCCGGGCAGCAATATCTTGCCATAATGCAGCAGCCCAAATGGGTTTGCCCCTGCGCTGCCAGTTGTTCTGTTTCCATTGCTGTAACCACCCCCAAAGGGCATTTGCTACCATCCACGAATCAGTGTATAGGTAGAGAACTGGCCACTTTTCTCGTTCAGCAACATCTAAAGCCAGCTGGATGGCTTTCACTTCTGCAAATTGACTCGATTCACCTTCTCCCTCAGCAGCTTCTGCAACTCGTCGTGTAGGACTCCATACAGCAGCTTTCCATCTCCGATGCTTTCCCACAATGCGACAGGACCCATCAGTGAACAGGGCATCTCTCTTCTCATTTTCTGGTAGCTTGTTGTACAGTGGAGCTTCCTCAGC
>NW_023307457.1:0-1104 GCF_011077185.1 Oxyura jamaicensis
CCCCCCCCCCTCACCCGTCCCCGTCCCCAGGTCGTCCCCGTGTCCGGTGCCACCCGGCGGCTGCGGCGGGCCGAGGACGGCGCGGCGGCGCGGGAGCTCCTCTTCCAAGCCTCCGCGCCCCCCCTGGGCTTCAGCAGCTACGGGGTGACCCGGCTGGAACACCGGGACCCCCCCGGGCCCCCCCCGGCACCCGAGGGGCCCTGGGAGATCCAGAACGAGGTAGGGACCCCCCCGGGAACGGGGCGGGGGTGGGGGGGGGGGTGGCAGGGGAGAGCCCCCGGTGCCGAGCTGGGGCAGCACGGCCCCGGTCCGTGTCCCCCCCCCCCCTGGTCTGGGGGGGCTCTGAGCCGTGGGCGCCTCCTCCCGCAGCACCTCCGGGTGCTCTTCGACCCCGCCAGCGGGCTCCTGAAGGAGATCCAGGACCTGGACCGAGGCCTGGCGCTGCCCCTCACCCAGAGCTTCTACTGGTGGGTGCCGGGGGCTGGAGCCCGGGGGGCTGGGGCCGGCCTCCACCTCCTCTCCCCTGCCTCCTCTTCCTCCTCCTCCTCCTCCTCTTCCTCCTCCTCCTCCTCCTCCTCCTCCTCCTCTTCATCCTTCTCTCCTCCTCCACGTTCTCCTCTTCCCGTCCTCTCTTCGTTCTCCTCCTCATCCTCTCCTCATCCCTGGTCTCCTCTCCCCGGCCTCCTCTTCCTCCTCTCCCCATTTTCCTCCTCCTCCTCATCCGTGGCCTCCTCCTCCTCCTCTCCCCGTTCTCCTCTTCCTCCTCCTCCTCTCCCCATCCTGCTCCTCCTTTCTTCATCCCTGGTCTCCTCATCCTCATCCTCCTCATCCCTAGTCTCTCCCCCTCCTCTTTCTCTCCCTGGCCTCCTCCTCCTCCTCCTCCCTGTTCTCCTTTTCTTCCTCCACCTCTCCTCCTCCCCCTCTCTTCCTCCTCCTCTCCTCCTCCTCCTCCTCCTCCTCCCCCCCCTCCTCCCCCTCCCCCTCCTCCCCCTCCTCTTCCTCCCCCTCTCCCCCTCCTCTTCCTTCCCCTCTCCCCCTCCTCCTCCTCTTCCTCTTCTCCCCCTCACCCCCCCCACCCTCCTCTTCCTCCCCCTCTCCCCCCCC
>NW_023307458.1:0-1811 GCF_011077185.1 Oxyura jamaicensis
CCCCCCCCCCAGCCCCCCCATCCTCACGCTCCCCCCGGTGCCTCCCCGTGTCCCCGCAGAGCCCCCGTCGGCCCCCGCCATGGCTCAGACGCTGCAGATGGAGATCCCCAACTTCGGCAACAGCATCCTGGAGTGCCTCAACGAGCAGCGGCTGCAGGGGCTGTACTGCGACGTCTCGGTGGTGGTGAAGGGCCACGCGTTCAAGGCGCACCGCGCCGTGCTGGCCGCCAGCAGCTCCTACTTTCGGGACCTTTTCAACAGCAGCAAGAGCGCCGTGGTGGAGCTGCCGGCCGCCGTCCAGCCCCAGTCCTTCCAGCAGATCCTCAGCTTCTGCTACACGGGGCGCCTCAGCATGAACGTGGGCGACCAGTTCCTGCTGATGTACACGGCGGGCTTCCTGCAGATCCAGGAGATCATGGAGAAGGGGACTGAGTTCTTCCTCAAGGTCAGCTCGCCCAGCTGCGACTCGCAGGGGCTGCACGGCGAGGAGGCGCCCTCCTCCGAGCCCCAGAGCCCGGTGGCGCAGACCTCGGGGTGGCCCTCGGGCGCCGCCGCGCTGCCGCTGGTGTCGCGGGTGAAGACGGAGCAGGGCGAGCCCGACGGCGTGCAGTGCACCTTCGTGGTCAAGCGCCTGTGGGACGGGGGCCCCAAGGACGGCGGCGGCGGCGGCAACGGCAGCCGCAAGATGGCCAAGTTCTCGGCGCCCGAAGCCGGCCGCCAGCCCCCGGCGCCGGCACCGGGAGCGGCCCCAGCGCCGGCGCCCGGCCCCAGCGCCGCCGACCAGACCAGCCCCGGCGGCACCTCGAGCGCCTACACCAGCGACAGCCCCGGCTCCTTCCACAACGAGGAGGACGAGGAGGAGGACGCGGGCGAGGAAGGCTCGGACGAGCAGTACCGCCAGATCTGCAACATGTACACCATGTACAGCATGATGAATGTAGGGCAGGCAGGTGAGGCCCCGCCCACCGGGCCGCGCGGGGGCGTGGCCGCGGAGGGCACGCCCGTTTGGGGTGGGGTCACGGCGAGCCCCGCCCCTTGGGTGTGGTCGGGGAGGCCCCACCCATTTGGAGGTCAAGGGGGTGCTGGGCGGCCCCATGGGGCTGAGGTGTGTAGGGGGTGTGGCCAAAGCAAGACCCTGCCCATCGCCCTGGGGGGGGGGGCGTGGTCTAGGGTGCCCCGCCCACTGGGTGTGGCCACTGGGCCCCACCCATTCGGAGGTCAAGGGGGGGTAGGGGAGGTCCCCATGGGGCTGTGGCATGTAGGGGGTGTGGCCAAAGCAAGACCCCGCCCACCTGGGTGTAGGGGGCGTGGTCGGTGATGCCCCACCCACTGGGTGTGGTCAGGGGAGGCCCCACCCATTTTGAGGTCAAAGGGGTGCTGGGGGGTTCCCGTGGGGGGTGTGGCCTAGTCAAGGCCCCGCCCACCTGGGTGCGTGGTAACAGGTGGGAGTGCCTGATGAAGGGGCGTGACCAAGCATTAAATGGGGCGTGGCTTGGAGAAATGGGTGTGGTCATCCAGGGCCCCGCCCCCTTGGGGGGAATGGCTGGAAGCAGGCTCAGGGCTCCTGTGCCAGGGGTGTGGCTGGAGGGGGCGGGGCCTGATGCACCCCACCCTGGGCGTGGCCACACGGAGGGCGTGGCTCATGAAACCACACCCCTTGCAGAGAAGCCACGCCCCATTTGGAGGCGGGGCATGTCCGGGCTCCACCCCCAGGGCTGATTACAGCCGGGACGGGGCCGTGCTCTGCGCCCCTGCCCCGCTCACCGGGGTGGGGGTGTGTGTGTGGGGGGGGGGGGGGGGGGGGGGGGGGG
>NW_023307459.1:0-4967 GCF_011077185.1 Oxyura jamaicensis
ATGTTGCCATTAAATTAATAATATTAATTAATAAAATATAATTGATTAAAAAGTACTCATCTACTGCCATGAAATACTGTTACTATTAAACTTTATTTTCTAGTTTGGAGACAAAAAGGAATATAGTTAAGGCATGAGCATGTGGCTTTCTCTTTCCTTAAGGTGGTGAGCTTTAATTCTATTCATGCTAAGTCTCAGTGAGACATACCAGCATCCTTGTGGACCCACTCATTTTAATGTTGTAAAATCGTGGGTCAGATGATTCAAAGCCTTAATGTAAATGTACTCAAGTAGGGGAAAGGTGAATTGGTATCATTTATTTTAAAAAGTCATATGGTGGATTTGGATTTGTTTGTTTGTTTCTAAGTTTGTACTAATATAAAAATCACGAGCACGCTTGTTGAAAAGTAAAAGTTATTCTTATGTAAATGCATTTACTCTTTCTATTTTTTGAACAAACAGAAGTATCAAATACTTGTTTAAATATTAAGTTGGTGTTTTGAGCCTGCAAAATTTAATATTGGCTTTAAAATTCTGCTTTCATAAGTACCATTTATTATATCACTATATTTCTGATGTTTGCTTAATCATAGAAGGACCTCAAAACTTGAATACACAGACTGAAATAAAAGCTGAGAGCCTTGAATATGTCAGTGTGCTATATAGTGGCCTTTGAGGACTGCCATGATAACCCTTTTACATTACATTACAAAGTTAATGTTTTAGTCCTAAATTTTCAGGATCCCTTAGTACAGAAGAAAGCTTTATACAATTACTGATGTGAATTTCTCTAAAAATGTATATTTTTGTGTCCAGTTGTATTATTTAAGTGTTCCGTTGTACCAATTTATGTATGCTTCTGCTGTGGTTTAACCTGGCTGGCAGCTAAACACCACACAGCCGTTCGCTCACCCTCCCCCCTCCCTCTCTGGGATGGGGGAGAGAAACGGGAAAGTGAAGCCTGTGAGTTGAGATAAAGACAGTTTATTGGGACAGAAAATAATAATAATGATTGGCATGGAGCGGGCAGTGCACGGTGCACTTGCTTGCTACCCGCTGACAGATGCCCAGCCTGTCCCCAGGCAGCCGGCCCCCCCCACCCCGGCTAGCCACCCCTATGCATTGTTTAGCATGACGTCAGATGGTATGGAATACCCCTTTGGCCAGTTTGGGTCAGCTGCCCTGGGTCTGTCCCCTCCCATCTCTTGCTGCACCCAGCTCCTGCTGCACCCCCAGCCTGCCCACTGGCAGGAGAGTGAGGAGCTGAAAAGTCCTTGGCTTAGTGTAAGCACTGCTCTGCAGCAATTAAAACATCAGTGTGTTATCAACATTAGTCTCATTCTAAATCCAAAACATAGCACTCTACCAGCTACTGGGAGGAAAATTAATTCTATCCTAACTAAACCAGGACAGCTTCTAAAACAAAGAAGGGAGAGTAGGGGTGTGAACCCTAAGAAAAGATAGAATTAGTATGCCTGGTAGTTTTTCTCTGTGTTTTAGTTTGTGTTAATCGTGCTTTCTTAATTTGTGCTTTTTTATGTTAAAGAAGGGGGAGATGTGGGAGTGTGGCCATGGGGGTCGAGAAGTCCCATGGCTGGTGATAACATCAGGAACGTAAAGAGTTTGGAGGAGGGAACAAAGAGGGGTGATTCAGGAAATGCCTTGCTGTTTTGGGTTGCTTGTTCTCCAGAACGGTGGTAAAAATGTTATTAGAACACTTAATACCTAGATATGGGATAATCCAGTACATTGATTCTGATCAGGGCACACACTTTACTTCTAAAATAATAAAATTATTATGTCAATCATTAGGCTTTCAGTGGGAATACCACACTCCGTGGCACCCACAAAGCTCGGGGAAAGTAGAAAGAATGAATCAAACAATAAAACAACAATTGGCTAAGTTAGTGATTGAGAAAAATGCCCTGGACGAAATGCTTACCATTGGCACTTTTAA
Organism: Oxyura jamaicensis; assembly: GCF_011077185.1. Taxonomy (NCBI): domain Eukaryota; kingdom Metazoa; phylum Chordata; class Aves; order Anseriformes; family Anatidae; genus Oxyura; species Oxyura jamaicensis. The sequence goes on from NW_023307459.1 coordinate 1,958, forward strand.
ACATTAGAACTAAATCACACACTGAGACTGGATTATCACCATGTGAAATGTTATATGGCATGCCTTATTCTCAAGGGATGCCCCTAGGGAACAATGGAGCTGAGGATCGTAGTATCCAGAAATATATAATTACCATTGGTAGAAGATTAAAAGAGCTAAGAGAAACTGGGATGATGGCTCAGACACCACCTTTAGGATTAGCAATTCACCAGTTAAAACCAGGAGATAGGGTTCTAATAAAAACATGGAAAGAAGAAAACTTATCTCCCCTCTGGGAAGGACCTTTTCTTGTTTTATTAAAAAGAAAACAGCCGATATTTATTAACTGTTATCTATTAGCTGTTATCTATTAACAAGGAAACAGCTGTGAGAACTGCTGAAAAAGGATGGACACGTGTCGTGAGTAAAAGGTCCAGTGGAAGAGTAGAAATTAACATCCGAACCCGGAGAAACTAAACTATCAGATGGACTTGAAGAAGCCTTCATCAGAGTATAAGCTAAGTTGCTGTGGGAATTTTATTGTAATTACTCCTTCATTGTAATTACTCCAAATTTATTGTAATTACTCCTGTAAAATAAGTAAACAAAGAACCTCTTGAATAGATACCTATTAAGGGGAGAGATTTATCAATAACATGGATCAGTTAAGCGTTATCCCCTGAAGGTATCGAGAAGGTACATCTGCAGTGTACACCCCTTTAAGATTAGGGAAGAGGGCAAGACCGGATAGGGAACTGGTGCTGCAGCTGGAAAGGTCTGCCAAGGGCTGCAACCCCTTCGGGCTGTGACCGCCAAGCACTATGGCCCTTATCGGACCTCTTCTAGTTCTACTTGGGGTGAGTTTCTTGGCCCAAGCTACGGCCAACAGCTGCAGCCAACTACTAGAAAAGGAAGCTTGAGCTCCCAGACATTGGTGTATCATACTGTCTATGACTGTAAAGGCCAGAAAAGAGGAAGCTGCATTTTTAACCTAACTCAGTAAGCTCTATGCAGAGAAATTAACTGGAACAAGTGAACTTGTAACCACCCTGAATACCTCAGTGTCAATAACCTTTGATGCCTGTGATATTATAGATGAAGGGCCATATACTGATTGCGGAAGCCTGAGTTGGAAGAGATATAGTAACCAGCCCAAGTACATTTGTCCTAGAAAGGGTGGAACAGTGGCTTCTATGTGTTACACTGATTGGATAAGAGATGAGCCGTGGGAGAGGAGTTATCATTACTGTGGACCCTCAAATTGGGGTTGTGCTTGTTGGAGTACGGATCCTGGGGCTATAGGACCCCAATAGATATGCTTAATAGAATAATTAGGTTGCAAGCTGTAGTAGAAATAGTTGTGAATAAAACTGGAGATGCACTTGGATTAATTGCAAAACCAAATACCAAGATGGGAACTGCTTTGTATCAAAATTGCTTAGCTTTAGATTATTTGCTAGCACAAGAAGGAGGAGTCTGTGGAAAATTTAACCTTAAGTAACTGCTGTTTAGAGATGGATGATGAAGGAAAAGCTGTGAATGAACTTGTAAAAAGAAATTAAGAAAATTGCACATGTCCCAGTTCAAATTTGGCATGGGGCATAGGATATGTTTCCAGCCATCCGGTGGTTGCTTCCACCATTGTAAGTACGTGGCGCTTGCTGTTGCGGGTTTGAGGGAGTGTGATGTAATCAATCTGCCAGGCCTCTCTGTATTTATATTTCAGCCATCGTCCTCCACGCCAAAGAGGCTTTGACCGTTTGGCTTGTTTGATTGCAGCACATGTTTCACAATCATGAATAACCTGTGCTATAGTGCCCATGGTCAGGTCCACCCCTCGATCACGAGCCCATCTGCATGTTGCATCTCTACCTTGATGGCCTGAATTCACCCTTACGTTGCCAGTCCAGGTCCACCTGAGCCACTTCAATCTTGGCAGCCTGATCCACCTGCTGGTTGTTCTGATGTTCTTCAGTAGCCCGATTCTTGGGCACATGAGCATCTACATGGCATACCTTTACAACCAGGTTCTCTATCCAGGCAGCAATATCTAGCCACAATGCAGCAGCCCAGATGGGTTTGCCCCTGCGCTGCCAGTTGTTCTGTTTCCATTGCTGTAACCACCCCCACAGGGCATTTGCTACCATCCATGAATGAGTATAGAGATAGAGAACTGGCCACTTTTCTCGTTCAGCAATATCTAAAGCCAGCTGGATGGCTTTCACTTCTGCAAATTGACTTGATTCACCTTCTCCCTCAGCAGCTTCTGCAACTCGTCGTGTAGGACTCCATACAGCAGCCTTCCATCTCCGATGCTTTCCCACAATGCGACAGGACCCGTCAGTGAACAGGGCATATTGCTTCTCATTTTCTGGTAGCTTGTTGTACAGTGGGGCTTCTTCAGCGCGGGCCACCTCCTCCTCTGATGACATCCCAAAGTATTTGTCTTCTGGCCAGTCCACAATCACTTCCAAGATTCCCGCATAACTGGGGTTTCCTATTCGAGCCCGCTGAGTAATCAGTGCAACCCACTTGCTCCATGTAGCATCAGTTGCATGATGTGTAGAGGGGACCCTTCCTTTGAACATCCAGCCCAGTACTGGCAGTCGGGGTGCCAGGAGGAGCTGTGCTTCAGTACCGACCACTTCCGAAGCAGATCGAACTCCTTCATATGCTGCCAATATCTCCTATTTGATTGGAGTTTAGCGGGCCTCAGATCCTCTGTATCCCCGACTCCAGAACCCTAGGGGTCGACCTCGAGTTTCCCCAGGTTCTTTCTGCCAGAGACTCCAGGTGGGGTCATTCTCCCTGGCTGCGGTATAGAGCACATTCTTTACATCCGGTCCTGTTTGGACTGGCGCAAGGGCTACTGCATGAACTATTTCCTGCTTGATTTGTTCAAAAGCTTGTCGTTGCTCAGGGTCCCACTCCAAATCATTCTTCTTAAGGGTTACTTGGTAGAGCGGACTTACAATCAGACTGTAATTTGGAATGTGCATTCTCCAAAACCCCACGACACCTAGGAAAGTTT
>NW_023307460.1:0-1298 GCF_011077185.1 Oxyura jamaicensis
GGGGGGGGGGGGGGGGGGATGGGGGGGTCACGAAGGGGACAAGGGGTCACGGGGGGGGCAGGGGGGGGACCCCTGGGGGGCAGGAATGGGGTTGGAGGGGGGAGGGGTGACGAGGGGCTCGGCCCTGCCCTGGGGCTCCAAGAAGCAGCTCCCAGCCCTGCCCAGTTCGTCCCAGTTCACCCCCAGGGTTTCGGCCGTGCCCAGTCCTCCCAGTCCTCCCAGTTCCACCCCACCCCCAGGGTGCAGCTCCCAGCCCTGCCCATTTCACCCCACTTCTGCCCAGTTTCCCTCAGGGCTCCTCGTGCTGCGGCTTCCGGCCCTGCCCAGTTTGCCCCAGTTCACCCCAGTTCACCCCAGTTCGCCCCAGTTCGCCCCAGTTCGCCCCAGTTCACACTGAGGCGCAGCGCTCAGCCCAGTTTGTCCCAGTTGCAGCACTCAGCCCTTCCCAGTTCACCCCAGTTCCGCCTGGATGCTGCTCCCTGCCCTGCCTGACTTCCCCCAGTTCTCCCAGTTCCCTCAGGGGTGCAGCTCCCGAGCCTTACCAGTCCGTCCCAGTCCTCCCAGTATACCCCAGCTGCAGTTCCCTGTCCACTCCCGTCCTCCCAGTCCACCCCAGTCCTCCCAGTTCACCCCCAGCCACAGCTCCCAGCCCTGACCAGTCTGTCCCTGTGCTCCCAGTTCATCTCAGGTACAGCTCCCAGTCCTCCCAGTTCCTCCCAAGCACAGCTCCCAGCACTCCCAGTACACCACAGGTGCAGCTCCCAGTGCTCCTGATTCATCCAGGTAAAGCTCCCAGTGCTCCCAGTGCTCCCAGTTCATCCCAGTGCAGCTCCCAGTGCTCCCACTTCATCCCACGTTGCAGCTCCCAGTGCTCCCAGTTCATCCCAAGCACAGCTCCCAGCCCTCCCAGTTCACCCCAGGTGTGGCTCCCAGTGCTCCCAGTTCACCCAGGTAGAACTCCCAGTGCTCCCAGTTCATTTCCGAGTGCTCCCAGTTCATCTCCCAGCGCTCCCAGTTCACCTCAGGTAGTGCTCCCAGCGCTCCCAGTTCATTTCCGAGTGCTCCCATTTCACCCCAGATAGCACTCCCAGTGCTCCCAGTGCATCTCCCAGTGCTCCCAGTTCATTTCCCAGCGCTCCCAGTTCACCCCAGGTAGCGCTCCCAGACTCCCAGTGCTCCCAGTTCATCTCCCAGTGCTCCCAGTTCACTCCAGGTAGCGCTCCCAGTGCTCCCAGTTCACTCCAGGTAGCGCTCCCAGTGCTCCCAGTGCATCTCCCAGTGCTCCCAGTTCATTTCCC
>NW_023307461.1:0-1154 GCF_011077185.1 Oxyura jamaicensis
GGGGAGCCCCGGGAGGGGGGAGGGGGGGCCCGGTCCCGTCCCCGGGGTGCTCACGGCGTAGAGCAGGATGCGGTTCTCCTTGTCCTCCTTGGGGTACAGCATGTTGTTGCTGGGGGCACCGCAATTAACGGGGGGGGGGCCCGAAATAATTAAAGGGGGGGGGGGGGGGGGGGGGCCCGGGGGGCGGCCCCGGCGGGGGGGGGCCGGGGGCCCCCGCCCCCCCCCGCCCCCCCCCCCCGCCCCCCGGCCCCCCCCCCCCCCCGCCCTCACCACTCCTGGCAGAAGCGGATCCCGACGAATCCCGGCTCGTAGCCACCCTCCGCCTCCATGGCGGCCCCGCGCCTGCGCGCTGCGGCCCCGCGACGGCGGCCGCGAAGGGCCAAAAAGGGGCGGGGCCAGGCCGTGTGTGTGCGGGGAGGGGGGTGGTGGTTAACCCCTTCGTGCCCGTGTGCTGCTCTCGGGGGGGGGGTTAACCCCTTCGTGCCCGTGTGCTGCTCTCTGGGGGGGTTAACCCCTTCGTGCCCGTGCGCTGCTCCGCGCACCCTCGCGTACGGCTCACGCGTTGTTCTTCTGCGCCCCTATACCTTGCCCTGGTACCCCCGGGGCTTTTCTCTGTTACAGCCGCACGCGCTGCTCTGCTGCACCCGGTGCAATGCTCCACCACAGCCCCCCGTATTCCTCTGCTGCACCCCACGTGCTGCTCTGCTGCGTGCTCGGCAATGCTCTGTTACAGGGCTGTGGGATGCTCTGCTGCACCCCGTGCATTGCTCTGTTACAGCCCCACACATCGCTCTGCTGCACCTCGTGTGTTGCGCTGCAGCACCCCGTGCATTGCCCTGCAGCACCCGGTGCATTCCCTGCAGCACCCAGTGCATTGCCTGCAGCACCCGGTGCATTCCCTGCAGCACCCGGTGCATCGCCCTGCAGCACCCGGTGCATCGCCCTGCAGCACCCGGTGCATTCCCTGCAGCACCCGGTGCATCGCCCTGCAGCACCCGGTGCATCGCCCTGCAGCACCCGGTGCATTGCCCTGCAGCACTCGGTGCATCGCCCTGCAGCACCCCGTGCATTCCCTGCATCACCCGGTGCATTGCCCTGCTGCACCCAGTGCATTCCCTGCAGCACCCGGTGCATTCCCTGCAGCACCCGGTGCA
>NW_023307462.1:0-1614 GCF_011077185.1 Oxyura jamaicensis
CATGCGCAGTGGCTCCCGAGAGCGCCTCCGACCGCCATCTTTGTTAGTGGAGTGTACCGAGGGCGGCGCATGCGCAGTGGCTCCCGAGGGCGCCTCTGGCCGCCATCTTAGGTGAGTGGAGTGTACCGCGGGCAGCGCATGCGCAGTGACGCTCGCGGCCGCCTCCAGCCGCCATCTTTGGTGAGTGCAGTGTACCGCGGGCGGCGCATGCGCAGTGTCTCCGAACGGCCGCCTCCAGCCGCCATCTTTAGTGAGTGGAGTGTACCGAGGGCGGCGCATGCGCAGTGCATCCCGCGGCCGCCTCCAGCCGCCATGTTTGGTGAGTGGAGTGTACCGCGGGCGGCGCATGCCCATTGGCTCCCGAGGGCGCCTCCTGCCGCCATCTTTGGTGAGTGGAGGGTACAGCAGGCAGCAAGCAGCAGCGCATGCGTACGGGCGCCCGCGGGCTCCTCCTGCCGCCATCTTTGGCGAGTGGAGGGTACAGCAGGCGGCAAGCCGCAGCGCCAGCGCAGTGGCGGCCGCGGGCGCCTCTTGCCGCCATCTTTGGTGAGTGGAGGGTACAAAAACTTAAAAACCCTACCTGTAGAAACCCCTAAAGAACCCGAGAACTACACCTCCCGGCATGCCCTGGGCACCCAACATGGCTGCCTGGAAGCCCAGTGCCGCAGAAGTACATTTCCCAGGGTTCCCCGCGCACCGAACGTGGCGCCCGGGAAGTCCAGTGACCGAAAACCACACCTCCCGGCACGCTCTGGGCACCCTACGCGGCTGCCCGGAAGAACAGTGCCGTAGTAATAAATTTCCCGGGGTTCGCCCTACTCCCAGCATGGGCCCCCGGATGTCCAGAGTCCCAGGAGTACAATTCCTGGCATGCCATGGGCACCCAACATGGCGTCCCGGAAAGTCCAGTACCCGAGAACTACTCCTCCCGGCATGGTCTGGGCACCTCACACAGCTGTCCGGAAGCCCGTTGCCGCTGAACTACGTTTCCCAGGATTCCACGGACTCCCACTACGGCTGCATAGCTAGTTCGAATCCCAGGACTACATTTCCCAGCATTCCCAGAAAAGGGAAAAGGGCCGCCCAGAAGGTAGCCATGTTGGGTGTCCTTGGCATGCGGGGAGGTGTAGTTCTCAGTCACTAGGGTGAGGATTATGTTGAGGGTTAGGGTTAGATCCGCGGAGGTTTTGGGGTGGGGGACAGGTAGGGGGTTGGGGTTTTACGGTTAGGATTAGGATAAGGATTAAGGGTTAGGGTTAGGGTCCTGATCCATCCCTTCCGAGCAGGAGATCGTGAACGTGGAGAGAATCGAAGCTGCAACCTGCGTGGGAAGGACTGTTCCGAGTGCTCCCGGTTACTGAGACGGCAGGAAGAAGGGCTGAGAAAGGGTGGACTCGTACCCGGGTAAAAGCATCAGTTAGCCCTGATACCGGGGAGACTGCATTAACAGAGACTTTTCAGGGTAAAACCGTTAAAACTATCCATTGTCAACCTTCACCGTTCTTCTCCTTAGAAGAATTCTTAATGCGTTAATGAGTAAAAGGGATTGGATTGCCCGGAATTGGAGTGTTTCCAGGGAACACCCCGTGGAAGTGGGAGAAGGGGGGGGGGGGG
>NW_023307463.1:0-1313 GCF_011077185.1 Oxyura jamaicensis
CCCCCCCCCCCCCAGCACCCATGGGTGCCCCCTCCCGTCCCGGCTCTCCCCGAGGGGGGGAGCCCGGGGTCACCTCAGGTCACCGGCCCCGCCCATTGCCCGCTGGCCCCGCCCCGCCCCGCCCCTCTGCCTCTCATTGGCTGCCCGAGCCGCCCCGCCGCATCTCATTGGCCACCGCGGCGCCGCTTCTCATTGGCTGCCGGCGCCGCCACGGCGGCTCCCATTGGCTGGTGGCCGGGCCCCGTTTAACCCCTGCGGGGCCGGGACGGAACCGGGGCGGAACCAGTTTGGCACCGGTACGGCACCAGTATGGACCAGTATGGCACCAGTACGGAACCGGTGTGACACTGGTACGGCACCAGATACCAGTATGGAACCAGTTGGTACCAGTACGGAACCAGTTTGGATCTGGCACAGCACCAGGTATGGAACCAGTTGGTACCAGTATGGAACCAGTATGGAACTGGGATGGCACTGGTTCAGCACCAGTTGGTACCAGTATGGAACTGGTACAGCACCAGGTACTGGTATGGTACTGGTACGGCACCAGTGGGTACCAGTACAGCACCAGTATGGCACTGGTACAGCACTGTTATGGTACCAGTATGGCACCAGTTGGCACCAGTATGGTACTAGTACGGAACCAGTTGGCACCAGTTGGTACCAGTACGACACCAGTACAGCACCAGCACCATACCAGTGTGGTGCCAGCAGGGCGCCAGCAGGGCACCAGTACAGTACCGGTTTGGCACCAGTACGGCACCAGTAGGGCACTGGTTTGGCACCATCAACCCCGGCACCAGTGCCCCCAGTGCCTCCCAGTTCCCCCGCTCCCTCCCAGTGCTCCCAGTACCTCCCAGTACCCCCCAGTGCCTACAAGTGCCCCTCAGTGCCCCCCAGTCCCTCCAGTGCCCCCCAGTCCCTCCCAGTCCCCCCAGTGCCCCTACTCCCTCCCAGTGCCCCCCAGTGCCTCCCAGTCCCCCCAGTGCCCCCAGTCCCCCCCAGTCCCCCCAGTCCCCCCAGTGCCTCCCAGTCCCCCCAGTCCCCCCCAGTCCCCCAGTCCCCCCAGTCCCTCCCAGTCCCCCCAGTCCCCCCCAGTCCCCCCAGTGCCCCCAGTCCCCCCCAGTCCCCCCAGTGCCCCCAGTGTCTCCCAGTCCCCCCAGTCCCCCCAGTGCCCCCCCAGGCCGTGGCTTCGCAGCCATGTCCCGGCGCCACCCCAGCACCATGGGTGGGGGTGGGGGAGGGGCTGCTGGGGGGGCCGGGACCCCCTTTTGGGGCCGGGCGGGGCCGGGGCAGCCCCGGGGGGGGGGGGG
>NW_023307464.1:0-2307 GCF_011077185.1 Oxyura jamaicensis
CCCCCCCCCCCCCCCCCCCCCCCCCCCAGGGTGTTTTGGGGTGTCCCTCACCTCTGCCTCCGCCGTGCCCCCCCCCGGCACCGCGGCACCCCGGGGTCGCGGCTCCCCGAGCTCCTCGGCCTCCTCCCGGCCCCTTGCTGGGACCCCCGGGGGGGCACGGGGCCCCCAGACCTCCGCCGGGCTCCTGCTCGGCTCCGCGGCCCCGCGCGGGCGCTCAGCACCAGCGGTGTCACCGCCACCGTGACGGCCGGGGCTGTGCGGGGGCTGGGGGCTGCTGCTGGTGCCAGTGGTGCTGCTGGTGCTGCTGGTGCTGCTGGTGGTGCTGGTGGTGCCGGTGCTGGTGGTGCTGGTGCTGGTGGTGCTGGTGGTGCTGGTGGTGCTGGTGCTGCTGGTGTCGGTCCTGGTGCTGCTGGTGGTGCTGGTGGTGCCGGTGCTGGTGCCGGTGCTGGTGGTGCTGGTGCTGGTATCGGTGCCAGTGCTGGTGGTGGTGCTGCTGGTGGTGCTGGTATTGACGCTGGTTGTGCTGGTGGTGCTGGTGTCGGTCCTGGTGCTGCTGGTGGTGGTGCTGGTATCGGTGCTGGTTGTGCTGGTGGTGCTGGTGTCGGTGCTGGTGCTGGTGCCAGTGCTGGTGGTGGTGCTGGTGGTGGTACTGGTATCGGCGCTGGTTGTGCTGGTGGTGCTGGTGTCGGTCCTGGTGGTGCTGCTGGTGGTGCTGGTATCAGCGCTGGTCATGCTGGTGTCGGTGCCAGTGCTGCTGGTGCTGCTGGTGCTGCTGGTGGTGCTGGTGCCAGTGGTGGTGGTGCTGGGACTGGTGTCGGTACTGGTGCCAGTGCTGGTACTGGTGCTGGTGCTGGGGTCAGTGCCGGTGCTGGTGGTGCTGGTGTCGGTGCTGGTGTCGGTGCTGGTGCCAGTGCTGCTGGTGGTGCCAGTGCTGCTGGTGGTGCTGGTGGTGCTGGTGGTGCTGGTGTCGGTGCTGGTGGTGGTGCTGGTGCTGGTGCCAGTACTGGTGCTGGTGCCAGTGTTGGGGTCAGTGCTGGTGCTGGTGGTGCTGGTGTCGGTGCCGGTGCCAGTGCTGCTGGTGCTGCTGGTGGTGCTGGTGGTGTCGGTGCTGGTGGTGGTGATGGTGCTGCTGGTGGTGCCGGTGTCGGTGCTGGTGGTGCTGGTGGTGCTGGTGGTGCTGGTGGTGGTGCCGGTGCTGGTGCCAATACTGACATTGGTGCTGGTGCTGGTGCCAGTACTGGTGCTGGTGCTGCTGGTGGTGCTGGTGCTGGCGTTGGTGCTGGTGCTGGGGTCAATTCTGATGCCGGTGCCGGTGCCGGTGCTGGTGCCAGCGCTGGGCTCAGTGCTGGTGCTGGTGCCAGGATCAATGCCGGTGCTGGTGCCGGTGCCATTGCTGGTGCTGGTGCTGGTCCTGGTGCCGGTGCCGGTGCCGGTGTCGGTCCTGGTGCCGGTGCCATTGCTGGTGCTGGTCCTGGTGCCGGTGCCGGTGTTGGGGTCAATGCTGGTGCCGGTGTCGGTGCCGGTGCTGGTGTCAGTCCTGGTGCCGGTGCTGGTGCCAGTGTTGGGGTCGGTGCCGGTGCTGGTGCCGGTCCTGGTGCCGGTGCCGGTGCCATTGCTGGTGCTGGTGCCAGTGCTGGTGCTGGTGCCGGTGCCGGTGCCATTGCTGGTGCTGGTGCTGGTGCCGGTGTCGGTGCTGGAGTCGGTGCTGGTGTCAGTCCTGGTGCCGGTGCCGGTGTCGGTGCCATTGCCGGTGCCGGTCCTGGTGCCGGTGTCGGTCCTGGTGCCGGTGCCGGTGCCATTGCTGGTGCTGGTGCCGGTCCTGGTGCCGGTGCCGGTGCTGGTGCTGGTGCTGGTGCCGGTGCCGGTCCTGGTGCCGGTGTCCGTCCTGGTGCCGGTGCCCGCGGTGCCCCCCGGCGCAGGGCAGAGCCCCCCGTGGGGGTCCCCGTCTGGCCGTGGCGCTGGCGTCCCGGCGGCGCTGGGCTCCGGTGCCGAGCCCGCGTCCAGACCCCGCCGGGTGCCGTCGGCTCCGTCCTACAGGCGCGAGGCGCCCCCGGTGCTAAATTTCCCCGTTTTTACCCCATTTTACCCCCGGGGGGGGGGCAGCCTCACCTGCTGGGCTCCGTGGCCGCGCTCCTCCGCCGCGCTCCCCCCACGTTTTGGGCTGAAAAACGCCAAAATCGGTCCTCTGCGGAGCCCACCCCCCCCGCCCCCCCCCGTCCCCCCCCCCCCCGTCACCTCGGGGGGGGCTCAGCACCCCTGGGGCTGGTGCTCAGCCCCTCCTGGGGCCGCTCCCATCCTGCTCCCGGT
>NW_023307465.1:0-2142 GCF_011077185.1 Oxyura jamaicensis
CCGGTAAACCCCAGTGGGCAACAAAGAGCCGCAGCGGACTCCGGCCGGCGACTTCCGCTGTTCCGCCGCTTCCAGCGACTCCAGCCGGCGAGCCTCAAAGGCCGCATGGCCCCTCGTTGGAACCCGCCGGCGATCCCCGATAGGCAATGGGGGAGTGGGGTGGGGGGCGCGGGGTAGGGCAGCACAAAGAAGCGGGGCTGTTTTTTTGGGGATACGTCTGGAAACAAGGGGGGGTATATCCTGGAGGTAGGCTCGCAATACTTCGAGTCAGTCTGTATATATATGGGGTTAGTGCTGTGCAAAAACAAAACCCCACTAAGAACAGAAATATCCCCCGCCTTTACTGTGCACCCCTATCCCTAGAAACACAAACCGCCTTTTTGCTCTCAAATACACTCAAAAACAAACATCTTTTAGGTTCATTATGGTTTATTATGATTTTCAAATGCTATATTATTCAGATACCTGTGACTTGGAGGGAATTGTTGAGCTCTTAAGTAATAAGAGTTCAGCTCCACTCGTGTAACAAATGATGTTCATTTCAAAAAAAGGGTCCATACACATTGCGATTGCGAACATTATACAAAATCTTAGCGTGCTAGGAATCAACCTAGAATTGCTCTGGTAGTATCCTTGTTAGAAGGATAAACAAGGCTTGGAAAGAGCTCCTGTTCATCAGGACACTATAACCACAGCAAAAATAAATGGTTCTCTTGAATTACAATTGGAACAGGGTAGCCAAGGTATTTGCAAGTGAACCAATACAGCTTGTTACATGCTTGGAAAAAGGTTGAGGCAGAATATTGCGTTGTCCACATTCAGAAAGACTAGTTTTGAAGAGCAAATTCTCTATTTGGCAGAAAAAAATAACACCTCATGTTTGAGTTTACTGTTGGAAGGAGAGACTGAAATATCCAATTTCCACTCAGAAGCCTAACTTGTGCTTCTTGCAAATGGGGTTTACTAACCACCGGGAATTGGGTTCAAATCTATTCACATGACTGTGAGTTCTTTCATTTCATTTTATTGCATGATGTGTAGTTTGGATTCTTCTAAGTATTCCCTTTGCCCACTTCCCTTGCTAATGACTTATCACTTCTACTATTTCTTTTAATATGATTTTTGAAGTATTTTATTGTATTTTATTGTTTGTTAGTTTCTACTTTGTTTGTTTGTTTGTTTGTTTGTTTTTACTTTGAAGCTTTGTCCTCCTCAGCCTGCGGTATATTTCTTTCTTTTAGATGTCTCTCATAATGCAGTGGACGCTGGATATTTGAGAATATTCGGCAATTCAAAATTTCATCATTATGTCTGAAAAGTTTCTGGAGCTTGATTGCACAAACCACCAGATTTTGCTTTGGCAGAATTTTCAAGAAGTGGATGCTACGGTTACACCTTGCTGTTGGTCCTTCTTTAGCGCAACATCTGCATGCGGAAATATCTTCTGCATGGCTTGTAAAATATTCCCTACTGAATTTTCAAAAAGCGGCTTAAAAATCCACAGCGCAACTTCAGAACAGAAGGATTTTATAGCTGCACCACGGTATCCTAAGAAACAGAAATCAAATGTTACATTAGTCAAGGCCCACGTTTACAATAGCCAACATGTCAAGAATTTGCAATGCAAAAACTAAGCAGCTTCACAGGGGATTCAAAGTGCTACCGCTCTGCAGGGAAGTTTGCTTATGTTGCTCACTGCCCCATGGCCTGTGCTTAGGAAGCCCAAGCAGACTCCTCAGCCCAACTAGACTCTTGAGGAAGATGCCCCCAAACCATTCAATGTTCTCAGACAACAACAACAACGACAACACAAAGGAAACACATGAAAGCATCTAACGCTGATTGCTACAAAGGCGTGCCGGCTGCTTCACTGACTACTTGTGCAGTAAGGCACAAGAGCTTGGGTACTGCCTGGCACAAGCTAAGATTCTTTACAACTTAGGCACAAGCATTCATCCATTTTGCTTGCAGTCTTACCTAGGCATTTCTCAGCTAGCTCATAAGCAACATGGCCGGTGCCTTAGGGATCCGGTCACGACTATGAAGCTTGGAAATTTCTTTTCTAGTCTAGGAACAAAATCATTGCATTTTAGCTTCTCCTAGGTTTTCCTTAAAAACACCCACAGAAACAAACCAACCAAA
>NW_023307466.1:0-2084 GCF_011077185.1 Oxyura jamaicensis
TGCCTATTGCTAACAAGTTAGGGAAGTGAGAAACAAAGGAAAGAAAACAAAATGCCCTCCCCCCCATCTGCTCTCATTCACCTTCTCCCCCTGAGCGGCACAGGTGAATGGGGGCATGGGGGTTGTGGTCAGTCTATAGCGTTTTGTCTCCACTGCTCCTTCTCGGTCAGTCTCATCCCCTGTGCTGTGGGGTCCCTCCCACGGGATGCAGTCCTTGCTGAACTGATCCAGCATGGGCTTCCCAAAGGCAGCAGCTCTTCAAGAACTGCTCCAGATATGGGTCTGTACCACGGGGTCCATCCCTCAGGAGCAAACTGCTCCAACCTGGGTCCCTCATGGGCAGCAGCTCCCCCAGCTCACCTGCTCCTGTGTGGGCTCCCCTCCACGGGCTACAGGTCCAGGCTGGAACCTGCTCCCACAGGGGTTCTCCACATGCTGCAGACTTCATCAGTGCAGGTCCACCTGCTCCACCGTGGTCTCCTCCACGGGCTGCAGCATGGAACCCCGTTCCGCCGTGGTATTCCATGGGCTGCAGGGGGACATCATGCTTCACCATGGTCCTCACCACAGGCCACAGGGGACTTCATTGCCTGGAGCACCACTCGCCCTCCTTCTTCAGTGACCTTGGTGCCTGAAAGGCTGTTCCTCACTCCTCTCACTCTCCCAGCTGCTGTGTAGCAACATTTTTTATTTTATTTTATTTTATTTTATTTTATTTTATTTTATTTTTTTATTTTGCCTATTCTATGCTCTCACAGAGGCGCAAAGAACATCAGTTACTTGCCCAGTTCTGGTCAGTTGTTGCTGTATATAAAGTACTATGGGGCAGCTTCCAGATTCTTCTTACAGAAGCCACCCCTATGGCCTCCTGCTTCCAAAACCTTGCCACATAAACCCACTACGGGGATATGTAAAGGACCAACAAGAAGTTTTCAGAAGGGGGAAAGTCACTGTGAGGGGGTTTGATGAGTTGAGTAGGTTTCTCTCAGAGAGTTCTCTCCTCCTTATCACGGTCTTTTCTTCCTTGGAATATCCCCTTTGTCCAGAAACATGAGATGTCCAACAGCAGCTCCATCACTGAGTTCCTCCTCCTGCCATTTGCAGACACACGGGAGCTGCAGCTCCTGCACTTCGCTCTCTTCCTGGGCATCTACCTGGCTGCCCTCCTGGGCAATGGCCTCATCCTCACTGCCATAGCCAGCGACCACTGCCTCCACACCCCCATGTACTTCTTCCTTCTCAACCTCGCCCTCCTCGACCTAGGCTCCATCTCCACCACTGTCCCCAAAGCCATGGCCAATTCCCTCTGGAAATCCAGGGCCATTTCCTACTCAGGATGTGCTGCTCAGGTCTTTTTGTTTGTATTTTTCATATCAGCAGAGTATGCTCTTCTCACCATCATGTCCTATGACCGCTACATTGCCATCTGCAAGCCCCTGCATTACAGGACCCTCCTGGGCAGCAGAGCTTGTGTCAAGATGGCAGCAGCTGCCTGGGGCAGTGGGGTTCTCTATGCTGTGCTGCACACTGCCAGTACATTTTCCCTGCCCCTCTGCCAAGGCAATGCTGTGAACCAGTTCTTCTGTGAAATCCCCCAGATCCTCAAGCTCTCCTGTTCTGACTCCTACCTCAGGGAAATTGGGCTTCTCACATTTAGTGTTTTCGTGGTTTTGGGGTGTTTTGTTTTCATCGTGCTGTCCTATGCGCAGATCTTCAGGACTGTGCTGAGGATGCCCTCTGAGCACGGACGGTACAAAGCCTTTTCCACGTGCCTCCCCCACCTCTTTGTGGTCTCCCTGTTTGTCATCAGTGGCTTTTTTGCTTCCCTGAAGCCCCCTTCCATCTCCTCCCCATTCCTAGATCTCGTGATGACTGTTCTGTACTCAGTGGTTCCTCCAGCAGTGAACCCCCTCATCTACAGCATGAGGAACCAGGAGCTGAAGGATACACTGCAGAAAGTCATGAGTAGGTGTACATCAGAAGTAATGCTCTGCCTGTCTTCTTCTGCAAAAAAACTTGTAATAAAACTCATGCTATCCTCCAGAGCCTTGTGTCTTCTTGTATGCCTGATTGTAAGGTTGGTC
>NW_023307467.1:0-3174 GCF_011077185.1 Oxyura jamaicensis
AAGCAGCCTAAACACTGCCTTTACCCAGGGCCTTGCAGGCTTCATTGCTATCCTATTCCTTGCCTTCAAGTGCACGATCATTCTTTTACTCACTTTCTCCCCCTACAGAAATGCACCTGCTTCTTTCACCAAACTTACGGGTGGGAATTGGAAATATTCATCAGCATTCTGTTTCCTTCCTCATCTCCATTCTCCTTTGGCCTGGGAAGCTTGGAAGATCAGAGATGAAGAGCAGCTAGCATATGGAGCTTTGGATACTGCAAAGGAAAAGACAAATCAGACTTAGAACTCTTCTCAACCTCCTTACGATCATCAAAGAAAAGAATACCAAAAGAACAGCGCTTGATCATGGGAAGCATCAATTTGAGCAGAGGTCTCCTCTAACCAAAGTGAGGTTAAACAGGTTCCAAACAAGGTTCAGGGGCACACCCCTCATCATTGCCAAAAAACTGTGTTTTCAAACCAATGCTTTAAAGATTTAGATTTTCCTACAAGTGAAAAAGGAAAAAGAAAGAAAGAAAGAAATGAATGAATCTCAGACTTTTACCAGGACATCCAGTTTTCCTCTAGCTTGCTTTGCTTCCTTCAGAACCTGAGTCCTGAGTCACAATCAGGGAGCAGCATCGTACAGAAATGCCAGAGCCTCCCCAGACTTGTGATATCTTCATGAACAAGGGCTTTGATCCTGCCACCTCCTCAGCAACGTCAGCGGTTGACTAGGAAAGCTGGTGTCCAGCAGGTCACATGAGGAATAGGAAATCCCTCTTGCCACAACTTGACACTGCCACCAGAGTTGGCAGGACAGACTGGTGGACAGAGAAGGACCTGTAAGAGGGTTAGAAAACAGACTTTAGAACAGCTTTCCGTCAAGCCAGGAACAATTCCTTGCTCATCCCTTGCAACTGAACTCGGAGAAGGTGATCCCAAGCTGCATTGCTGACATCTAGGCTGCCAAGTCATCCAATGGGACATGTTACTAGAGCAGCCTGTTGGGAACATAAACAAGAGTTGGAGTTGATGATGTTTCTGGAGCATTCAGCTCACAGCATTAGTCCTTTGCTCGGTTTTTGTCTGCAAGTGTTTTCACTGTTTCCCAGACAATGTCTCCAGCAAGCTAGCCATTTCTTTCATCTGTTCTGCTCTATTCTGTTTTGTTTTGTTCTGTTTGGTTTTTTCTCTGTAAGGTTTCTTAGAGAAATAAGATGGAAGTGATCATATTGTATGTCCGTCCATCCCTCTCCTTTGCTTGTCCAGAGCTTTTACCTCGTCCAGCAGGATGAATGAACTTGGCCACAGGCACAGTTGTTTCCAAGCCATTCTGTTCCTTGACCTGTTGTGAAAACAGACAGCTAAGGATTTGGGCAAGAACATGCTTCTACCCGCAGTATGACTTCAGCCCTTCCTAAACAGTAGGGAATACACAGAGAAGGGCGTTGCAAAAAATTCAAGAACCAGATCCATTTTCTGTGGAAATCAGATCTTCCAAGGTAACGCTGGACACAACTCCATGATCAAAGTGATTCATTTCTTGGGTGATGAAACTCTTAGGTTTTAGTTTTAAAAGGTTTCTGTCTTGGTTTAAAACACTCTTCCAGTCTCTATTTCCAGTTAGTGTTATTTCCTGAAATAGCTCTTCCCATTTGTTTCTTTTTCCAATCTCACAGTCTCTTCTTAGTCCTCTCCCCAGGAAACTTACCACTGCTCTCTCCATACCTGACAACTCGATATGGAGCTGTATCAGTCAGAAGGAAATTTCCTTCCCAGTTGCTGCATCTTACAGTATCTGGACTCTTACCTTTACTCTTCCTTGCCTTTCCTACATTATCACCAAAAAAAAAGCTGTTTTGGAGATTAACTTGACCATCTGATGTCTTGTTTTCCAGAAACTCCCCTGAATCACCTTGATGAGAGCTGTCCCACACTGCAAGCCGAAGTGTTGCAGTCTGGCCTTCCAAGTCAATACCAAAGTCTGTCAAGTTAAGAGCATGGAATTAAGGAAAAGGAAATCCTTTTATTTTGACCTGAGTGCAGAATGAATCAGCACAACTCAGGTGAAAAATGAAATGAAAAATGTGTCGGTCAGGCAGCTTACTCACTGTAAGTGCTAATCTGAAAGCAGAGGGAGTGCATCTTCACACACAACATCCTGAGACACTCTGCTCAACAGGCCAGCCCATTGGATGAAGTCCATTGCTGTCCTGCATTTTAATGGGACAGGGCTACTTTGACGTCTCTTGTTTCTGCTTTAGGACTTGAGGTCTAAGGGAGGACCACAGCACGCTCTTCTTTGTCTACCCTTCTTTGGTGAGGGGGTGTAGGAAACAGAGAACATGCAGAGGCCCTCGCCCATACCTTGCATCTGTCCCTCTGTGCAGCTACATCACCGAGCAAAAGCACCAAACTTAATGCTTGTGAAAGGACTTGACACAAACTACAAAATACTCAAATGAAGCATTCCCAAGAAAAACCCCTTTTGTTTTTCCTTAGCCAAGCATCAAAGCACTTACAGAAGAGCATGGGCCCTCTCCGTGCACCTGCAGGGGGATCCACAAATCCTCACGTGGTTTCATCCCATGCAGCACACTTCTCTGTCCCTCCTGGCTCACCTTGCCCAGAGGCAGCTGTTCCCAAATTGCCATGGGGACAGAATTCTATTCTGTTTCTGAAGTCATCCCCGGAGGCGCCTTGCAATGACAACACAACACTCTCTGTTGCTAAGGTGGATGTCTCCGAAACCATTGGAGAAGTACCGCTATTCCCAAATGGCCTTGAAAGAGAGGAGCTCCAAAATTATTCTCTGCTACCACCCATCTGTGCTAGGAAAAAGCAAACAAACAAACAAGTTTAAAAATAACTGTGCATAAAATTACCTGCTTTTACTCTTTAACAATATAAATATATATATATGTCTACTTCTTCTATTCTAAAGTCCTATAAAGAGGAGTGAACTCCAAAGGAAAGAGAACCCAGTTGGATTTCCATTTCTCAATTAACCAGTAAAAAATCCCGTCCTACTCTTGTCTAAGAAGATTTCATTGCACAGGAGTTCTTTGCCTAACCCTGCAGTTACCCCCTAGGCACTGCAATTGCTTCCTTGTTCTTCTCCGTCACTTGTTTCTCATGTTGCCTTTTCTAACCAATCCTTCATGGTCCAACATTGGCTGTATTGACCTC